>NC_056740.1:43997535-44000035 GCF_019279795.1 Protopterus annectens | reverse complement strand
AGTAAGACTGGACATACCAGAAATTGAATAATGACTGTTTGAACAATTAAACTTAATGGCATCCACAGTCTGTTGGATACATTAAAACAAGTTCAAATTAAACAGATCCAGGCCAAGTCAAGACAGGTGGTTCCCATCTCAAGCAATCAGAACTGGATCCTTTTCAATAAGCGCACAGTGTTCAAGGACTGTAATACCTAGCAGGCATATAGCCCTAGACACTTGGTGATTCACAAATCTCCAAACAGATTCCAGATCCGACTGGGAACAAGCCCGTTTCCAACAAAAAAATCATTGTGATTATAGCACATCAAACAGTGTGTGCTCTTGAGAAATTCACCTTGTATTTCATCAAAATCCGCAGAATGCAACACAAAAGCCCCTTCTTCAGAATGATATTTAGATCATTACTTCCTAATCTGCTCCAGATGCCAATGAGCACTTTCCATAGCTCTAAGCAGGTCTTCCACTGACAAGTTGGGAAACTCTCACAGGCTACCTCAAAAAGGGGAGGGTTACAGTCCCAAGTTGACAACATTAGGATCTTTTTTCACTCTAAAGGAATCTCAAACAACAAAGGAATGGCCCAATATCACAAACCTCCTAAATCCTGAAAAATAAAAGAGGTTACTAAAGAAGCCAGCTGAGCTACCCCAAATAACTCAAGAAAGAACAGGAAGACTAGTGCCCAACTCTCTTGATTACTTGTAAATACTGCCCTTCTGTGGCCAAGTCGGAGGCCAGACCAGTGTGAAAACAGTGGGAAGAGAAACCCTTGGAAGGGACCGCTGACTAGTGAGAAGTAAAGTTAAGTTGTGGTCTAAATCCTGGGGAGTAATTGCACCACCCCCAAAGGGCAGGAAACTAGCATCCGCAAACCAGTAGATGAACAAGATCCACAGAATGGGGTTTAAGCAAAACAAGAGCAAATTTATCTGACTGGGAACTCACCAGTATCACCTCTTGACCATTAAAGGCCTGACCCATGTTGAATCTGTAAATGCAAATCCTGACTGAATAGTCGATAAAGATTATATAAACAGTAAATGTTCCTTCCCCCAGTATAAGAAGCAGGAAAAAGGGAGGAAAAGTGGGTCATTGAACAGTAAGTGGGATTCTATGATAAGGGCCCCAAGAATCCCTTGCCAGTATGCCTCTTACTGTCAATTACCTCACTAAGGGACCTTGCCTCAAATTTTCAGAACCATACAAATGATCCAGGAATTTGTGAAATCTGGGAGGCCAAGCATTTTATCTAAGAGGCTGAGGGTACACAGGTGTATACAGCTGGACATAACCACTTGCATGCAGTTGCATTTGGAGGTTGCATAATCTGAGACAAGTAGGGAGGACCACTTCCTTTTGGGGGAGACAGGCTGAAATAAATTGTTTTGAAATAATAATAGGACAAACTCATAACCCAATTTACTACTTTTTGCCTAAAAATTACTGAGTAACTATGACATCAGTCTGCTCCAGTCAGGCAGAGGTGTGCAGTAATGGGCACTGGTTCTAACAGTGCCTGTGGAAACAAGGGGCAGAACAGATAGATCTGTGAATGAGAAAGAGAAGCAACTAACCTACTAGATTCCCTAGGAATGTGTTTGCCTAAAAAAGCCAGATTAATACGGAGGCTGTGGAGGACTAAAGCAGAGTCTAATGATTCCACCCTTTTAGATGCAGAGGACTTTTTCCTTGTGCACCTAAACAGTGATCAAGTTGTCTGAATGAAACAGCACCTTCTGTTGAAGAATAAATCTTGCCATACAACTGAGGCCACCCAAATTGGCATTAGTTCTAAAAAGGTAGTGTCCTTCTTAACTACTTTAGACCAGTGGTCCTCACAGTATATAGAAACATCCGAGAAAAGGTGCAAGAGTTAGGAGAAGATACAATTACTCTGTCAAAATGCAACCCCATGATGCCAAAAACTGATGACAAATAATGAGGTCTTCTTCACACTCTAGTTTACCATGACTGGATGATGCTTCTGATGACTACTCTTAAGAAGGTTAGCTAGAAATCTTGTAAAAATCTCTGTCTGGTGCAAGCAAAACTAAAAAGATCCATCAGCTCCATGACCGAGATTCTGACCTTTTGTGCCAGGAGAAATTTGTTTATAACATAGCTGATCTTAAAGCTTCAATGTGGGCAAACAAATACAGGATGTTTGCGTGTCAACTTCTAACCATAGGAAAGTGAGTGACTTAGCTGGGCCAACCATGCTGTCTTTTACCAAAGGCATCCCTAGATTCTGATAAAGCTGGATGAAGATGTCCTTCCCTTGTTTATCTCCAGTGAAAATAGAACCCATGACTAGGACATCATCTAGACAGTGGATCACTGATTGGTGGGGGATCTTTTTTAGGAACATCAATGAATCACTGTGCTGAACTTCTTAAAAGTAGTGCAGGCCATGGTGCAACTCATAGACATGGCTGTGTCAAAAAATAACTTCCCTTCAAAAAAAAAAAAAAACATTCCTAATATGTGCCAATCA
>NC_056740.1:43965035-43992535 GCF_019279795.1 Protopterus annectens | reverse complement strand
ACTGTCCATTGGCCATGTTCAGATGTATAGTTTAGATCAAAATATTAGAGAGAGAAACGTTTTCCTAAGTGTGTGGATGAACAGCATGCTAAAAAATAGTTTTCTGAGATAAATCTGAACATCCTTTACTCTGTGGTTTATTGCATGAGCAGAAAAGGAAAAAAAGTATGAGACACTGGGACATCAAAAAAGGTAAACCTAAGTATTTCTGTGTGTTGTGTGAGTGTTATGATAAAAAGAAATGCTGTTCTGTTTTTTAGTTTTAAAGAGAAAATAGCTAAATGATGTTGAGATAATATGGAGATATGTAAACAAACATAGATGTAACAGAATACCTACATTAGTAATGAAAAATGACTGGTATTTTTTTCACAAGTGAAAAATTTCAAGAAAGAGTGTTGTGATGATGGGCAATGAGTGGAATATTAGGGAAAACTAATTAACATTGTAGGTGAGATTTTACTGGCAAGCAATAAAATACTACAAATGTAGTTGCTGAATAACTGGACATGTTATTTAAAAGGTAAGATCATTTTAATGTTTATTCAGAAAGAATGTAAGCAAAATATATAAACAGCAGAGTGATATACCAATAAAATGACTGTCAGATCACAAACCAGAATATTTGTCTTCATGTTGACAAAAGTAACATATTTCCTCTAATAAGACTGACTGAACAAAGGAAAGCATTAGAAACATACATAAGAACGACAGGGGGCCAGACTGCAAAAGACAAAAGGCAGCATAACAGATACTCTCTACTGTCCTGGGTTGCTGCTGAAGTACATGCCTGCTCCTGCATATGGCATCATCCCAGTACGCAGGGTACCACCAAGTCAGTACCTCATAAAGCCAAAGTACTGACTATAAGTGGGCCCCACATACAACAGGAGCAATACATGAGACCATTCCCAGCATAGCACAATCATAGCTGAGGATTTGCTGAGTCTAAGTACTCTGACCCCACTGCTTCATTTGCATGGTAAAACATGTACTGCAGGCTGTAAGCCTACCTATAGTACCCAGGCTGGTATACAGCAGGAGATGCATGGGACTGAAACCATCATGCACAACATCACCAAGTGAATGACAGTTGGGAAATGCATGTTTAATAAGTAGCATAGCCACCATGCTAAACCAAGTAGTGAATCCACGACCAAGGGACCAGCCAACCCTCATTCAACACTGCTGGAACCCTATACCCTTTTTCAAAAAGGGACTTGGGCTAGCAACATAAAAACTCTTGAGAGATTTACAGTGGCAAGTCACTCCAATGTACATCTTTGAAGCAATGGAGATGTCCATAGAAATCTTTGGGCAGTTTTAGTGAAGCAACAGCTCACCCTGTAGGAGGGATTTGGTACTACTGTTATTAACTGGTGGAAAGTCAGATTGCCTGCAGTTCCAAGTTCCATACATAAGTACAGCTGTTCTGCTACTGTATGAGTGCTGATAGATTGAGGCCAAAGACCATGCACATGAAGGGTACGGTTATTTGCCAGACATCCCTATATGCCAGTGATGATAGCTCATAAAGGTCCTACATTGTAAAACATAGGAGTTATTCCCTAATGGGTTTGTGGCCTTGCATATCTGTCCTAGTCTGTGAAATGAGAGGAGGCATGCATGACAGCCATGCTACCTGTTATGCATGACTGTCATGTATGAGAGCCACACTAACTTGCATGTATTCTCCTCTCTATCCAACAGGTGGAGGTGCTGTGTAAGATGGGTTCATGGCTTCATCTGTATGGCAGCATTGGTAGGCTCAGTGTTTGCAGTATGTGTTCTGCCTTACAGGTAAAGCTATGACACAAGACTATTTCAGGTGTATTGCTGAGTCTGTCAAGTTTTCATCTGAGATTGTAGTACTATGGGAATAAATAATGGAATGTATTAACTTAGAATATTGCAGAATCTCATCATGATATACTGAGATTCCTATACATTCAGTGCTTTGGAACTGCAAGATACTGATTTGGGTGTATCCCACCCTAGGATGTTGTCATGCCCATGTGTGGGCATGTACATTAAGTATGGGGTATGGAAGCAGGATGGCAGATTTCCACTATGCTACCTCAAACCTGTTGGAGTGCATCTCTATTTTTTTGGATTAAAAATATTTGAAAGTATATGACTGATTACTGTAAGGCAGAGTCATATAAAGTTAACATTGCCAGAATGGATGTGGTAAACCTCATGGTTGATAAAAACATTGAAGAGACATGCAAACTCTCAAAAATAAAAATCAAATTTTCATAGGCAGAGATGTCAAAAAATTAGTTCCTTAACTTGAGCTGGATCCAGCACTAAGTAGGTGAATGAGGCAACTGCCTAGGGCCTAGTGCTGACTGGGGGGCCCATTTGAACAGCATCATTAAAATAAAAAAAGTTGAACAAAATTTACAAGGAATAAGAAAATAAAGATTCCCTCCTTAGCTGCTGATTTTTTTCTTGTTGGGCTCTCTAAGATGATTTCTTGCTGCTCATTCTATAGTCTCTTTCATTGGGACCTGTCCAATGAGGAATGCTGAGCCAATGAGAGACTTCCATGAATTGTGACATTTTAATAAACTCTAAGTAGAACAACAGCAAGCTGAAGCATTTTCTTTTTTACTACAGAAGAATGAATATTTTTTTTTCTTTATTATAACCTAGGAATCAATGTACAAAGCATTTTTATTTTAACTTATTCACTCCAATGGAGCTCAGGAAGTTTGCACTGTAGGAGTTAACTGCAGATGCACCTGAAGGCATCACTCGGATGTAATAAGAATCGGTCTGGAGAAATGCATGGGAGCAATACAAAGCCTTTTTTACAGTAGTAATAGTAACATAATGGGAGAATCAGTCCATCATAAGAGTAAGTCAGCAGTGTGCGTGTGTGTGTGTGTGTGTGTGTGTGTGTGTGTGTGTGTGTGTGTGTGTGTGTGTGTGTGTGTGTGTGTGTGTGTGTGTGTAATAACCCACTTCAGAATCACTGCCACACAGACTCAAACACAGGTCCCATAGAATGTAGGTCTAGTAGCTAGCTATGAACCAAAGAAGCTATGGTATAAGGTAAGGGCACTGATTGTAGCAAATAGAAGCATCACCATATCATTTATATTAGTCATGCTCTTTGGGATCCCTGGTTTCCTTCTTATGTTGAATATTGACACTATTTATTGTTTAGCTATGAATACATTGGACATTGGACATGAAGTCTAGAAGTTTAATGTTACTATTTAAGTTATGAATACACTTTAAATTTTGCTTGTTTTTGCAGGCACAGAGTTTGAAATGCACAGCATTTAGGCTAAAACAGTTTGTATAGCACTTTATGCATATGAACAAGGCTAGGACCACACCACAAAAGGAGGGGGTGTATCCATATTCATAAAGGATACCCACACCTCCAGGTTGGTGGCAACGCACGAAGCTTTGGAAACCATCCAGGTGCAACTAACCATAGGCAAAACTGCTCTACAAATTGTAGCATGCTACAGCCCACCCTCTCAAACTCAGGAACCCCACACAGCCTTCCTGAAGACACTGGAGGGTATAAATGTATCTCCAAACACCATCATATTGGGTGACTTCAACTACCCGAATATAGACTGGGAACATTACTCAAGCCCTAACTTTCTAGCCCAACGGTTCCTGGAGTTCATAAATTCAAATGCCATGGAACAGCTAGTCACTGTTCCCATGAGAGGAGAAAATATACTAGATCTCATTGTCACAAACATGGGGACAAAATGCTCCACACCGGAAGTATATCCCTCATTGGTGAGATCTGATCATAAACTAATCTCACTGGAAATCCACATCCGCCCACCCCAAACAAAAGACCATAGTGAAGAACTTCTCTAAAGCAAACTTCACACTACTCAAGACTGGTGTGGTATCCTTCAAGGCGCCTGAGCCAGTGGAAACCACAACCCAAGCTGCGGAAGCCCTTACAAATGCCTTCTATGAACACCTCCAGGACTGCATGGATCAGGCAATCCCAAATAAAACCAAGAATCTTTCCACAAAGGGCAAACGTCCAGTCTGGTGGACCCCAGCCATTAACAAACTTTACAATAAGAGGAGAAAGCTATTACATGATAGAACAAAATCCATAAAAGGGAAGTCACCCCTGATCATTATTAGTAAAATACGAGCACTCATAAAATCAACTAAGGCCAATTTTGAGAGAAAAATTGCCATGGATTCAAAGGACAATCATAAGGCCTTTTTCAGCTATGTTAGGAACCTGGGTGGAAACTCCCAGATATGCTCAGAATTAGTCCAAAATGATACAAAAATCACTGAACCCACAGACATTGCCAACATACTGGCAGACAGGTTCAGTGCAAACTTCACCCTCTCCCCTAAAGGAGAGATAACTATCCCAGCCGAGTGTAGCTTCCCGGACATCTCAAATGCGCAGGTGAAAGCTGCTCTCTAAAGCTAAAAACACAGCAGCAATGGGACCGGATGGTGTCCCCGGCTGTGTGCTACACGAGCTAAATGAGGAATTAAACCCGCATAAGGAAGCTGTTTAATCTCAGCCTTACCACAGGATACGTGCCCAAGGAGTGGCGACGGCAACTGTGGTCCCACTCCACAAAGGCGCCTCACGGACCCTGGTAATTACCGCCCCATAAGCTTAACAAGTCTAGTCTGCAAAGCTATGGAGAGGATCATAATGGAGCTCATAAACAAAGATATAGGGGACTTGCAGACATTGGACCCGACCCAGTTTGGCTTTGTCAAGGGAAGATCATGCCTTTTGAACTTGGTCGACTTCTTCGAAACAGTCACCAAGGCCATTGAAGAGGGAAAGGCAGTCCATACAGCCTACCTTGACCTTGCAAAGGCTTTCGACACAATACCCCACTCGGGTATTGTAGAAAAACTTACCAGCTTAAATGTAAACCCATATGTCACAAGATGGGTTGCAAACTGCTTAAAGACAGAACCCACAGGGTTAGAGTTGCTGGCGCTATGTCAGACTCCAAGCCGGTCACAAGTGGTGTCCCACAGGGCTCGGTCCTTGGCCCCCTATTGTTTGGCATCTACTTCTCAGAAGTACAGGCCAACATGGGAGGACTTTGGCTGACAAAGTTTGCAGACGACTGCAAACTGGGCCCCATAGTGGAAAGTGCATCGGACACGGATATCCTTCAGAAGGGACTCACGGAAACAGATAGCTGGTGCCAGAGCCATGGCCTGAAGTTAAACGCCAAAAAATGTATAGTCATACCCTTCGGGAAAAACAAGGTAACCCCAAGCTACCATATAGGTGGCAATCCACTAAGCACAGAAGAGGTTATCAGGGACCTGGGGACCCAGGTTGACAGTGGCCTTTCTTTTGACACTCACGTTGCTAAAGTGGTTAGAAAGACCTTCTACATTGCCCACCTGATCATGAAGGGATTCACATCCAGATCTAATGAGGTCATTGTTCCCCTGTACTCTTCACTTATCAGACCAATGATCGAGTACAATGCCCCATTTGGGATGTATCTCACCCGACATCTGCAGCAATTGGAGAGACCCCAAAAGTTCCTCACCAAAAGGATAAAGGGACTCCAAAATCTGTCATATGCTGCCAGATTGAAGAAACTCCAGCTCTATTCAGTCGCATACCATCTGCTCAGAGGTGACATGTGCCTGACATACAAGGCCATGTCCAACCCGGAATTAATGGACATGCTCCACCTCAAAAAATCCAAATCCACCAAAACCACTAGAGCAAGCGACTTAAACCTTAGCACGGATATAAATAGGACATGCTGGAGGGATAGATTTATCACTCAGAGACTCCCTATGCTGTGGAATAAAATCCCGGTCCATGTGAGGCAGAGCACCTCGCTGACTCTGTTCAAGAGAAATCTAGACCTGTGGATGGGAGATCGTAGGTTTACCCCGGGAATCATCTCTGTGTCACTGCTGGACAGAGGCACAACAAACTAATGGGCACAGTATTTTTTCATATAAGGGGTGGCGTAAGCCACAAAAATTTGGGCTAGGCTTATAAATGCCTTAGGGCAGATAGCCTAGTATAAACCTATGAACCTATGAACCTATGTGCTGTGAGCTGTTTCCACTGGTGCATCCTTTGATTCCCTCAGCTTTCATTTGTCTTTTATGTGACTCAGCCAAGTTATTTCACCAGATGATACTCCTGAGCTATCCCAGGCTGTTAGCAAATATGTTACACATTTGTAATGTGAATATCTTCACCCTACATATACCTGATAATAAGCACTTAATTAAATGCTATATGAGTATGCATCCTATCACATCTCTTTTTCTTGTATTGAGTTGCTGGATGCATTTTCACTAAATGTGAGATTCAAGGGAAGAGAAGGTTACTGCTTCTCATGGTAAGTCTGTTTTCAATGTGAGTGTTTTACTTTGTTTTGTTTAGTAAATAGCTTAGATTGTTTCTTTTCTGTAAATTTTGAAATAAAAGTTTTAAATGAAAGCCAAATTTCTATGATAATTGTAAAAGTAAAGAAGAAAATTGTATGCTCACTGAAAGGGTTACCCGCACTCTAAAGTGAGACTTGGCATGCAGCCAATATATTTAATCTCTGTGGGCGTGGCCATTGGTAGAGGGTGAGGCCAAGAACATGATGTCATCATACCTCTCAAACTGTTAAAGCAAGAAATCTGGACAAAGCCACAAATAATCGGGAGACAAATGCTATACAATATGGGCAATATTTCTCTTAGAAACTTAAAAGGTTGCTAGAATAACATATTTTGCATTAGCATTATTTTTCTGAAGGACATGAAGTCTGAAACTCAAATACCTGCCATTATTTTCTAACTTCAGTCCTCCGTGATTTTCCAGCAAACCACAATTTTATGAGAAACAGACTAAAAATATGATGCAAAAACTTGGTCAGTCTTCAAAAATCTGGACAGTTGAGAGGTATGTATATAGGAGTGGTGAAGGAAATTGTGCAGTTAATAACAGTGTGCTGTTATATAGTAATAGTATATTAAAATTTCTCTCACAAGCCATTTAAAATTTTACACTTATAACAGTAAAAAAATAAATCTTACTGGAAAACACTTAGGTACACATTACTGACAGTCTACTATTTCAATGCATTATGTTTTCTTAATACATTCTAACTACATGAATACTAAGAAACAGATTTGTTTAGGCTGTTAAAAGTGTAACATTCCACAGCTATTAAAGTGATAGAAAAGGTGCTACTAAGCAGTTGTAGCTATGGGAGATGTATATGTTAGTAACATTCTAGATGCACAGACAGCTTGTTTTTTAAAGGATGAGTTAGAAAAGCATAAAGTAAACAAAACATCTTGAAAATCTCAAACACTTGAGTGCAAAATAAATAAAAAAAATAAATACATACATACATAAATACCAGCACATGAGCAAGTATACTAGTCTAACAATAAATAATATTCAGACATCTAGCAGATGGAGAATTGCACACCTTTAGCAGCTCCCCCACACATTTTCACCTGTAAAAATTAAATTTTTAAAAATTATTCTGAACCTGCTACTATAAAATCTATTATAACATGCTAAACACACACTTTGTTCCTCTGAACAGATACTTCTGAGCTGGTGTGCTACCTTACTCCTGGGGTGGTAGGCTGCCTTCCTCATGGTTTGGTGGGCTGCCTTCATTCCAGGCTACTGAGCTGTCTTCCTTCTGGGCTAGCTGGCTGTCTTCTTTCTGGGATAGTGGGCTATCTTTCTTCTGGGCTAGTGGGCTGTGTTTTTTATGGGCTAGTGGACTGTCTTCCTTGTGGGCTAGTGGACCATCTTCCTTGTGGGCTAATAGGATTCCTTCCTTGTGGACTAGTGGGATACTGTCCTTTTTGGCTGGTGGGATACCATCTTTCTGGGCTTAAGGACTGCATTCTTAGTGGGCTGTCTTCCTTCTGAACTTATGGGCTAGATAGATGGCTTCTTTCTAGGGTGGTGGGCTGGATGGCTGGCTTGCTTATTTGCTTCTTGGTTGCATGTTTGTGCTAGTAATAAAAAATGTTCAGATCTTTTCCCCCATGGCTGCATAAGTACTTACTTCTACACCATGGAGCTTTGCAGATCTCTTCCTTATTTGAGTACCACCCCCTTTACAAATTGCAGACAATAGCTGAATGATTTCCAGTAGATGAACCTTATGTGGAACAACTCTCCCTGTAGGTCCAGTTTGGTGACATAACTGCATTGAAGAAGAAACACCAGAAACAAGTACAGTTTTTTTATCCTTGGCAATTCAATGAAAGTGGGACTTTACATGTCCCACTGCTTTATACTGTGGTGGACAGGATGGAGATCCCCAAAACATGAGTGTCCCACTAATGGCAGGATTGTTGTTAATCTTACTCACTGACAGGATTGAACAGTGTTTATGGTAATTACGGAAAGGCAGCCAAATAATGGGATATTGGTATGGCCAGTGGGGATCTGATTTATTGCCCTGCATAATACCCCATTTGTCCATGTTCTGGCTGTGACTGTGGAGTTGATGCTGCAACAATACAGCATTATTAGCCATTTAAGTAGGTCAGGCCTGTAATGTACGATGTCAGAAGGGATAGCAGTTCTTGATGACAGAGAAGACATAGCAAAGTTGAAAATGAAATGTACGCATTCTACAAGCATATATGGTGCCCCCCAACAAAGAAAATATGCTGTATGCAGTAATATTTCTGATTTTTGTATGACATGCGGTTTGTTAAACAAAAACTGCTTCAATTTTTACACTTTTATTTAGTTATTCATTGCACTAAAAAATGAATTCATTAATTATCCTGGATTATGTATTAGTTGTATTTTAATAGTGTAAACATGCAGTATTTTTTAACATATTTTGCAGTAACTTCTTTATAACCAAACAACTGCAAAAGGAATGACATTTGTCAGATCATATAGTCTGCATTAATTGGAGTTATCAGAACCATCTCATGATCTTCAGCATTCATTATGTAGTCATTGTTTTTTTGTTTGTTTCGTTATGTAGTCATTGTTGAATAGTATGGTGATACAGTCAACTCTACATGATCAGACTGTAAAGGATTTTTACATTTAGTTAAAAGCTGTTACTCTACATATATCAGAAAGGACCATTGCTTCTTCTTGTTAGTAGGAGTGCAGGGTTTGAATCTTACCACCTTCATTTACTTACTGTGCGGCATTGACATTGAGCAAGTCACTTAACCAGTCAGTGCTTTGCAGCAATTTGGAATTTAGGCTAGGCTGAACCTGTTGTCATTGTTTGCCAGCCATTCAATATTGCATAGCCGATCCAGTCAAAGAAATGTTAAGAAAATTTCACTAGAACACTAATTTTTTAATGCAATATTCAAAGTCAGCAGGAACTACATTTCTGGATGAAGCACTGGGATTTGCTCTGAGCTACTGCACAATGGTACCTCCTATACCAAGTCATCAGATATTTGGCCGGATTCACGATGGCTTGCACGGAGTCTACGAGTAGAGTAAGAATCCATGCAGCCATCATGTCTGATGAGAGATCCAGGAACAGCCTGTAAGGGCATGTAAGAGAGCTCCTAAAACGTCTCCTACACGGACAGGGCTGGGATATGCAAATTACCTCACTTGCAGCCGAAAGGCATGCAAATGAGGTAAATTTGCGATCCAGGAAGTATAAACCTGTCCGAGTAGGAGACGTGTTAGCTGCAGAAATGTACTCAGTTGACAACTGAGTACCATTCTGCAAATAGCACAATGGAGCCTTGTCAGCTCCAAATAAAGGTTGCATATGGTTAAGGAAGCATACCAATGGCCAAATATATGGCCACTGGAAAGTTTCCGTGATGCAAAATTAACATAAAAAGATTTTTTTTGGTGATTTCTGATGTATAAGAGTAGCGCAGTGCTGCGCAAAAATCATAAAATAAGACAATAAAGGCCACAAACGTGGAATTTATGAAAATTGTTAAATGACAATGTAAGGGAATAGCAGGCTGAAGACAACATGGCCACCGAGTAGGGGTTGCTAAAGGGAGAAGCCCAGTCTAAGACATGTAACCAAGCATTAGTAGGCAATCCTATGTAAATGAGTGTTAGGATAGTGAATCACACTTTTACATAGCAAATGAGCACAGTCAGTGGAGTGTAGGAGTAGGATATGGGGAGGAACAGAGTAGGAGATAGGTGACATCACAAGGGGGTATGTATGAAAGTAGTGAAGCTCATTGGAGCACAGTGGCATGTGTTAGCTGTCAGTTAGACATCATGGAAAGAGGTGTGTCAACAGGTAGGCCAGGGAAAGCCAAGAAATGGAAGGTGTATACTGTGAATAACACCAAAGTTTCTTGCTGAGAGGGTATGCGCATGTGTGCGCGCCTGTGAACTCGAGTAAGACAGAGTGCGCGTGTGTAAGTGTGAGTGAGTGCGTTTAAGCTGGAGTAAGCATGTATAAAGCTGATAGAAGACCTGTAAGCATGTTTGCGCTGGTGTGTGCGCGTTATAACCTGAATAAGCAAGTTTTAGTCCATCTAAGCATGTGTGCATGCGTGTGACTGCTGTGAGCTTGTTTCTGCTTGTATGGGCGTCGCTCCCCCGAGGAAACAGAAAGGAAAAAGGAAGCACAATAAATAGTAGGAAGCTACCAGGGAATACTAGTAGAGCTAGCAGGTGCAAACAATCAGAATCAGGCAATTACACAGGCAGAACACTAGCCCAGTCCAGCACTTAAAAGCTCTGCAAACAACAAACAGTGCAGTTTGTTTTTCTCAAGAGACACTGCAACACTGGAGTAAGCTACTAGAAGTGAAAACTGAAAAAGCTACACTCAGACAAAAAATGCCAGGGGCTGCCATTGCTGTTATAGGGCGACATATGCAACATGCTGAGGGTGGTGACAATGCAAATGCTGCCGGACAACCCACAGTAAGGAGACGGAGAAGAGTGTACAGGCCCAGGGTCACCTACCAGGGGTTACATGAGCTGGAGATAGTGGAGTGCTATAGAGTGGACAGGGACCTCCTGCAGCAAATTGTTGAGCTGTGCAGGCCATGCCTCACACACAGAAACAACAGAGGGGAACCCATCCCAGTGGAAACCAAGGTATGTGTTGGCCTACGAATACTAGCAACAGGTACCTTTCAGAGACCAACTGGTGATATGATTGGGATATCACAGGCATCAGCATCCAGGGTACTGCACCAGTTCCTGGATGCCATGTCAGCACATGTCGGTGATCATGTATATTTCCCCAATTCCCGTGAGGTATTGGCCAGCAATATGCGTCTCTTCCAGCAAATAGCAGAATACCCTGAGGTAGTGGGTGCAATAGACTGCATGCATATATGCATCAAAGCATCAGCCGGTGAGAGGGGTAGGGCCTCCATCAACTGCCAGGTTGTGTGTGATGCCCAGGGCATAATAATGAATGTGTGTGCTGGCTGCCCTGGAAGCTACCATGATTCCCATATCTGGCATCTGACACAGCTGTACCAGACATTTGCCAATGGGGACATCCCACATGGTCACCTAGTGGGGGATGCTGGCTATGCACTGAAGCCATGGCTGATGACACCCATCAGAAATGCACACACACCTGAACAGGAATGCCATAATGGGGCACACGCACAAACACAAAATGTAATAGAGCGTGTGTTTGGGTTGCTTAAGTCATGGTTCCGGTGCCTGGACACATCTGGTGGAGCCTTGCAATACTCACCAACTACATGTACTCAAATTGTCATGGTATGTGCTATGCTACATAATATGATTCTATGAAAACAGCTGCAGCAGGACCAGCATAGGCCTGGGCCAAACAGCCCCCCACCAGTGCCAAGGCCATCACAGGCAGAGCGTGACTCAGAGGAGGAACAACATGAGCCTGCCCCAGTAGGCAGAAGGAGGCATGCCCAGTATGCCTTGACCTTGGCAAAGAGGCAACACATAGCACATACACTGGCTCAGTAGGAACTCTGGAAATGATACCTATCTCTGACTCGCACATATAGTAAAAGGGATGCCTAATTTGACACTACCTGTTTCCAAACATGTATAGGGAGTGCAGTATGTGCATCTGACATAGGCAGCCCTGCAGCACCACCTGAGGCATGATTGCCATGTGTTAAGCAATGTAAGGTAGTGCTAAACAGCATTTACCACCATGTAGTATATGCAAACTTGATGACCTTGAGTATCATCCTAACCTCACCAAACATGAGGCCACAAGATGATCAATTACAACAATTGGCTTAAGTATTGGTGTCAGTGAAAGGGGATACAATGCCTGTCAGCCTGGGATGACATGCTC
This sequence comes from Protopterus annectens, assembly GCF_019279795.1. Lineage (NCBI taxonomy): Eukaryota > Metazoa > Chordata > Ceratodontiformes > Protopteridae > Protopterus > Protopterus annectens. The sequence goes on along the minus strand of NC_056740.1, from coordinate 43,980,272 downwards.
GACAAGACATGATGCTTCACTAGGGACGGATTTCACCTATCACCTGTGGCCTTTTGGATATTGCCAAATGCTCTTGTCACCCCCATAGTGCCTTTTTTAGGTAAGGCTCAAAACACAAACCCACCTCCATAGGTATCACAAGGGATAAGAAACAATAAGTAATGCTACTCAATGCCAGAAGTCTAAACTGCAAGATGCATGCACTCCAAACTCTTCTCAGCATGGAGAATGTTGATATCTGTGCAGTAACAGAAACCTGGCTCAAGGCTCCCAAGAGCACTCTAGCATTAACAGGTTACACCTCATACCATGCTTTACAGCTGCAAAACATGGAACAAACTACAAAAGGAGGGTGAGTATCAATATTTGTCAAAGATACCCACACCCCCAGGTTGGTGGCACAGCATGAAGCATCAGAGACTATCCATGTGCAACTAACACTGGCTAAACCACCTTCCAGTTCATAGCCTGCTACAGACCACCCTCCTAAACCCAGGAACCACACTTGGCTGACTGGAGAACACAGGAAAATATGAAGGTCTCACCAAAAGCCATTATATTGGGTGACTTCATCTACCCAAACATAGACTGGGAGCATTACCCTAGCCCCAACACCCTAGCCCAAAGATTCCCAGAATTTATAAACCAAAATGCTATGGAACAACTGCTACCACTCCCACAACAGGGGAAAACATACTGGACCTGATCATCACCAACATGGGGATTCTATGCCCAAGACTAGAAGTGTATCCCTCACTGGTAAGATCAGACCAGAGAGTAATCTCACTGGATATTCACATCCTGATCCCAGCCCATGGCCAGAAAAACACAGTGAAAATTATTCACTAAAGCAAATGTCACACTCCTCAAAACTGAGGTGGAATCCTTCACAGCCCCTGTGCCTGTGGAAAATATGGCCCAGACCTCATAACCCTTTATAAACGCATTCTATGAATACCTTCAGGAATGCATGCATCATGCAATCCCAAATAAAACCAAGACCCAATCCTCCAAAGCCAGGCATCCTGTCCGGTGGACCCCAGCCATAAACAAACCATACAATACAAGGAGGAAGCTACTATATGATAGATCAAAATCCCAAAAAGGGAAGGCATCTCTGATCAGTATTATTGAAAAACTGTGGCCACACATAAGATCGTCTAAGGCCATCTTTGAGATAAAAATTGTACAGGACACCAAGGATAATCACAAGGCATTTTTTACTTATGGTAGGAACCTGTGTGGGAATCCCCAGATATGCTCAGAAGTAGTCCAAAATGACAAACAATACACCGACCCACAGACATTGCTAACATCTGCGCTGACAGGTTCAGTGCAAACCCCCCCCCCCCCACCAAAAGGGCAAATATCTATCCCAGCAGAGTGCTGGCCCCCCTGACATCACGGATGCTCAGGTAACAGCCAGCCTCTCCAAAGCAAAACACACAGCATCAATGGGACCAGACGGTGTCTCCAACATGAACCCCAAGAAGAATTGAACACAAAAATAAAACTACTGTTCAATCTCAGCCTTACCACAGGATATGTACCCAAAGAGCAGTGTACAGCAACAGTGGTCCCTCTCCACAAAGGTGGTGCCTCAATGGATACTGCAAACTATTGCCCCAGAAGCCTGACTAGCTTGGTCTGCAAAGCTATGGAAAGATCATCATGGACCTCAGAAATAAACATATTGGGGACCTACAGACACTGGATCCTACCCAGTTTGGCTTTGTTAAGGGCAGATCCTGCCTCTTAAACCTGGTTGAGTCATTTGAAACAGTCACCAAGGCCATTGACAAGGGGAAGGTGGTCCACACAGCCTACCTGGACCTTGCAAAAGCCTTCCATACAGTACACCACTTGGTCATCATAGATAAGATCACCAGCTTCAATATAAACCCCTATGTCAATAGATGGGTTGCAAACTGGCTCAAGGACAGAACCCACATGGTCAGAAATGCTGGAGCCATGTCAGGTCCCAAACCAGTTACAAGTGGCATCCCACAAGGCTCAGTCCTGGGACGTCCCTTGTTTGGTATATCTTTCTCAGAGGTATAGGCCAAACTGGGCACCATAATCGACCCTCCAGCTGACACAAGCATTCTACAAAAGGGCCTCATAGAAACAGACAACTGGTGCCAGAGCCATGTCCTCAAGCTAAATGCAAAACAGTGTATAGTCCTCCCCTTTGTCAAAAACTAAGTGCCCACAAATTACCGCATAGGCGCTAACCCATTAAGTATGGAAGAAGTGATAAGGGACCTGGGGACCCAAGCTGATAGAAATCTCTCATTCGATAACCACTTGGCCAAAGTGTTTAGAAAAACATTTTATATAGTCCACCTAATCATGAAGGTATTCACATCTACATCAGGGGAGGTCATCGTGCCTCTTAACTCATCCCTCATCAGGCCCATAATTGAGTACAATGCCCCTTGTGAGATGTACCTTATCAGACAACTGCAGCAGCTGGAAAGACCACAAAAGTACCTCACCAGGAGGATCAAAGGTCTCAAACACATGCCATTGCTGCCTGGTTAAAGAAATTGCAGCTCCACTCAGTGGCATACCACCTGCCCAGAGGCAATCTGTGTCTGATGTATAAAGCCATGTCCAACCTGGAATCAATGGACATGCTGCACCTCAGAAGCTCAGATTCCCATCAAGCTATGCGCTCAAGAGACCTGAACCTCAGGACTGAAATTAATTAATAGGATATGCTGGAGTGAGAGATTCATAACCCAGAGACTCCCCCCACTCTTGAGTAAACCCCCACTCCAGGTTAGCTGGAGTCCCTCATTGACTCTCTTCAAGACAAATCTTGATGAGTGGATGGGAGATTGTAGGTTTACCCTGGGTATCACTTCTATGTCACTGTTAGACAGAGGCACAGTATACTAACCTTGAAAAATGTCATGGCAAACTCCACTTAAAATGTGTGTTGAAAGCCAAACACACTCTGGCTAGGATTATAAATGCCCTAGGGCAGATAGCCTAGTATGAACCTATAAACAGAATCACACACACCAACTAGTACAACTGTGGTCAATGTGGAGTAATGTTTGGCAATGTCCACCCAAGTTGGTGAATACACAGCAATGTCGGACAAGCCTGGTTTAAGTAGGCCATAGCTGAACAAAATGCAACATGCTCATAGTTTTCCAACTGGCCGTTAACCAGTCTGGTCTGCTCAGTATGAGCATTTAAAGCAGTGATGGGACTCAAACCCATGATACTGTGCACCATAGTGAAAGTACTGAACCACTACACCATGACAGTATTGCAGTGTTCAGCCAGTAAGAGAGAATGTTGCCAAGTCTTTGCAAACTATCACATGGAAACCCTGCAGGCACAGCATAATCCCTGTTGAGTTATGACACAAAGGAGTCTGGCAGTAAGAACACAACAATACTTCCAACACACACAGTATAAATGTCAATATTGGTCATGTTCACACACAACCAGAAATGTAGTGGACTCCAGATCACAACATATGGAAAGGTCACACTAGGCATGCTCACACACTTGGATAAATGAGACATATGTCTGGCAACAAACCATGGAAAGCCTGTACTGGGCATGCTCACACACTTAGGCCATGTCTGAGTATAGCAGTCAGTCACACATATCTGGCAGTTGTATTTGTTAAGCCAGGAACTTCCCACGATCCAGCAATCTGCCCTGTGCACACAGTTAAATGACAACAGACACATATATTAATATACTGGAACCCTGTCATGATCAAACATGTTATGCAGATACACAAGTTGTTCATAGAAACTGGGAATTCTATGGCAATAAAGACCTGCAGACAGTAGCAGCAACAAATATTGTGCATCCTGAAGACAAACATAGGTGCAGAGGTCGATACTAGGCTGTCTGCCCTAGGGAATTCATAAGCCTAGGCAGAGTGTATTTGGCGTCCACCTCCCCAGTAGAGTAGCCTACTGTGTCTCTGTAAATTAGGTCACAGAAGGCACCCTTTAAGGCTAGTTTGCTATGCCTCTGTCAAGCAGGGACACAGTGGAGATCCCAGGGGTGAAATTGCAATTTCCCATCCATGTGGCTGTATTTTGATGGAAGAGGGTTGGTGAGGGGCTACGTCTAACTTTAATTGGGATTCAATTCCAGAGTGAGGGGAGCTTCTGGGTAATGAATCTGTCCCTGCAGCATGTCCTATTTATTTTTGTGCTGAGGTTTAAGTCCCTGGAGTGTGTAGCTCTAAGGGTCTTGGATGTTATGAGGTGGAGCATGTCCTTTACTTCTGGGTTTGAAATGGCTGCATACATCAAGCATAGATCACCTCTGAGTAGGTGTTAAGCAACTGAGTAGAGCTGGGGATCCTTTAGTTGAGCTGCATAGGACATCTGTGTTTAGCCCATGATCCTCTTAGGGAGGTACTGTTGTGTTCACTGTAGTTGCCGCAGGTGTTGGGTAAGGTACACCCCAAAAGGGGCATTGTAGTCAAACAAGGGCCTTATGAGTTACTAGTAGAGGGCCACAATGACCTCCCATGATCTACATGCAAACACCCATGTGATAAGGAGGGCTATATAAAGGTCTTTGCAATGACTCTGTCAATGTGATTAGCAAAGTAGAGGTTATGATCTATGTGGGTCTGTGGGATAGTGCTCTGTTATGTAGTAGCTTCCTCCTTCTGTTGTACAGCTTATATATGGTTGGGGTCAACCAGACAGGTCTCCTGTTTTGGAGGAGTCATGGTTTTTATTTGGGATAGCATGATCAATGCATACCTGCAGGTGCTCATACAATGCATTTGTAAAGGATTCTGCAGACTGGGTTGTATTATCCTCTAGCACAGGGCCTTTGAAGTATTCCACCCCAGTCTTCACAAGTGCAAAGTCTGCTTTTGAGTAATTCTTTACAGTGATTTCCTTGGTTGGGGTTGGGGACGGGATATGGATGTCCAGGGAAAATTGTTTATGGTCTGATCTTAACAATGACGGTTCTACCTCTGGTTTGGAACATAAAGTCCCCATGCTGGTGATGATCAGGTCCAATATGTATTCCCCCTTGTGGGTGTGGTGACTGGTTGTGCCATAGCACATGGATTCACAAATTGTAGTGGCTGTAGGGTGATGTTGTTGAGGGCCTGAGTAGTATCCCCAGTCAATATTTGTGTACCTGAAGTCAACCACTATAATGGTGTGTGCAAAGACCTGCATATTCTACACTGTTCCCAGGAAAGCCAAGTGTGGTTACTGGGTATGGGGGGGGGGGGTTTGAACTACAGACCAAACCAAAAGGCAGTTTTGCACAATGTAGTTGTATATGTATGGCCTGTCATGCTTACTGCAGTGGTACCAACCCAGAGGTGTGTGTATCTGTGATGTATATGGATACACCCCCTACATGTGTTGTGTGTTACAAGTCCTGTGGTCACAAAGCATGCTATAGAACATAACCTGGCAGTGCCAGTGTGCATATGTGACCCTGAACTTGGCGTCTGTTAATGTACAGATATTGTTAACCCCCATACTGAGGGATAGTTAAAGATGTACATTCTTCTTTGGAAAGACTGATGATGTCAGCACCCTATAAATACAGCAGGAGAAAAGCAATCATCCAGTAATACGAATAGCGCGCTGTGCTAATGCATCTCTCTCAAGTATCATAACATAGTTAGGTAGGAGTTTGAATCCTGCAAATGCTGTGTGCGTTGGTGGTGTGTATGTATGCAATTCTCTATGAAAGGAATGGCCTTTTTGAAGACTGGGATAACACACTAAAAGATGTACATTCCTCTTTGGAAAGACTGATGATGTCAGCACCCTATAAATACAGCAGGAGAAGGAAAACTATTCAGTAATGTGAATAGAGCACTGCTCTAATGTGTCTCTCTCAAGTATCATAACAGAGTTAGGTAGGGGTTTAAATCCTACAAATGCCATGTGTGCATTTGTCAATGTGTTGTGTGTTTTGCTTTTATTATTGTATGACATATTATTATAACAGTAATTTCAATGCACACATCAGGTATGTGTGTGCCACATACAGATATGTACCTGTGACCTTTAATAGTTCCTATGTGTGAAGCCTGCCCCATATAAATACAGCTGTTAACTTTGCCAGCATGTGCCGCAGTTTATCAGACCTTAGGCCATACATGTATGTTGGTGACAATGCAGGCTACTGCAGTGATCTGTGTCCTAGGCCAACTATGTGACACACACCCATGAAAGCTTTGATAGATTAATGTGGGTGAGGGTTCATGTCTGGAGTATATGTTAGACATGTTAAAACACATCAAAGTCTGTCAGTGATGGGCACCCAGTGTAGGTGTAGGGCAACTGTTGCCAATATGCATACAGACACCTTTTTGCTTAGGTGATACACCGAGGGACTGCAGAATACCTTTGGAAATGTGACTATCACAGGAAAGACAAGATAACACTTGTCCACATGTACACACCATTACCCGTTCTACATGATGGGTGCTACCACCTACATGGTACTGTTGGAATACTATGTTAACTACATGCCAATGCCAATGCCACAGTTGTGTTACAGCAATACAGCATGGCTTGGAAAGCAGGTATCTGTCTGCATGATACCCTTGTGGTGGTTAGGTGTGTCATGTGTAGAATGCATTGTAGGCCACTGTATGTATTTGCAGTCATGGATGGACATATCCGTAGTGTGTTGGCATGTACGTGAAACTGCTATATGCCAAAGAGTATTGTTCCCAGGGATGTGTGTGGCTCAGTAAGAATATAGTGTAGTACTGCAGGGATATCACTGACACCAGCTTCCTACATCTGTGTATCAGTTGAGGAGACACCATGTCATGACCACTGAATGTCAGGCTATGTAAGCTGTGTATAGTACCAGAATGCAGACCATTGACATTTGGAAACTGTATCACCCACAGCATACTGTCAAACCATGTCATGTTCCATGCTAACCATGTTCACAAATGTACACTTGCAACTCAGTGCTGCAAACATCACATATTTACTGTCCACACCCCAACACATGCAGGCACAGGTACACACAACAGCCATGTGGCACATGTGCAGACAGTACACTTTAGGAATTAACACTGGTGTATACAAAACTGCAATGACAAACATAAGTAATGCATCATGCATGCTCGAATATACCCACAACAATATCATTACACTGTACTGTTAACACCATGATACTATTACTACAGTGCTATGTAGTCACCCTGTGCATCAGCACCATGCTACCCTGTTCCTGCATCAATGTTTCAGATGGCAGGAGGTGGCACAGTTTCATCATATGCACAGGGTGTGTACTTGGTTTGCCAGAGTCTGCCATTGACACATCCAATTGACATGTATGTGTGTGTGTGTGTGTGTCTGTTAGTGAGGGACAACAGTACAACATGGGGCAATGTTGCTGCAATGTGTGTGTGTATATGTTAGCCCTAGGTGTTAGCATTATGTGTGTGTGTATGCATGCACACAGTTCCTCTACGTGGCTGCCATATATGGGTGTTTGTGGACAGCCACAGACTGTACCTGCCAGGTCATAGAGATCACTGTCTCTGGCCACGGACACGGTACCTGTGCTTAGCAGGGGTGCAACGGACAGTATCAGGTACTAAGCCAGACTGGGTACTGTCATCAGAAGCAGTGGGTTGTTGACTGGACACATGTCCCTGCTGGAACTGTCCAGAGCCATGTGAATGTGGTCTTCTCAGACAGTCTAATGACAGCACAGACCCAACATTGCTGGGGATGGTACTGGCACTATGGGAGCAGCTGCAGGTTTGTTGTCGTCCGTGACGACTGCCAGCTGATAATGTTGCTGACATGCATTCACGTCGACGCCTCAACTGTCCTGCACTGTCCTGGCTCCTGGACATGTAGTTGTGGATGAGATCTAATGTGTTCCCCCCAACGTCTATCAATGACCTCGCTGATGTTACGGATGGCAGACGCAACATCACGCATAGTGTCATTCATAGTGGTGCGATGTGCTCTTAGCTCCCTCAGACCCTGTCTGGTGTACTGTTCCATACGTGCTTGTGCCTGCACTACAGCCCGGAACATAGCTGAGGTTGAAAGACCTCTGTGGGCACGTCTGACAGGGGCAGTACGACCACGGATGCTCCCATGAGATCCCCTGGACATCTGCCTGTGTGGTACCATGTTAGGAATCTGGCCATGGCTGCTGTGAGAGGATGCATGTGCCAATGGTACCACACTACCCTGGTCAATGCCCACTGTATGCTGTCCCTCAGCTAAGGACATTGGTGACAATGGATGTATAGGCAGGATAACTGTGTGCATTGATGGGGTTGACTGCTGTGTAGTGTCAATTGGCTGACTGACAGACCTTGTCACACCTCCCTATGCCATTACACATGTATCATCATAATCACTATCCCCAGCAGTGGCTTCAGGTTCCCTGCTGCACTCTACCAGAGCAACATCAGAACCTGTGAGAGGAAGACGGGAAACACAGTTTACAAATGTGCACACGATATTACCACACAGGCGCACAGGCACACATGCACACATGCACACAGGCGCACATGCACACAGGTGCACAAGCACACAGGCGCACAAGCACACAGGCACACAAGCACACATGTACACAGGCAGACAAGCACACAGGCACACTCCTCAGTACAGCAGATACAAACACAGACACACCTGCAATCCAACACATACACAATACTGTTTTAGGGTGGGTGACAGTATCACAAGGAAAAACATCACTGCACACATGTCAGCATGCAGATTATGTGTTGCACAGGAACATGCAGTGCAAGTGTAGACAGCCCTTGTTAATAACAATATACGTGTACTTGATGCTTGTGTGTAGTTGTTCAGTGATTGTCACCACCCTGGGACACAATGTGTACAAGGACATAACAATGTTGTGCAAGTGTTACAAGCTGTGGGTGCATATATTTGCACACACACACACACACACACACACACACACACACACACACACACACACACACACACACACACACAACACACAACACATGACGGTGCTACGCAATGACTGCTATGTGTACTTTTGTGGTCGGCGGAACTGGATGTGGTGTAGTAACGTGAGCCATGATCAGCATGCTTCTTGTGTTCAGTCAACAATAATAATGTGTACCAGACAGGCAGCTAGCATGCTGTACTTGACGTGCTGTAATATGACTACATCCACAATTAAACAGCCACTTGTTACATGGGTTTGTAAGGTGGCCAATAGTGAGCATTGCCTAACATGAATGTATTATTTGTTCAAGACTGTTGCAGAAAGATATGATAGGCCTCTACCCCTCAGGTATATTATGTCTGCTGCATAGATGATAGGTGGGATACTGAAGGGTGGCCATACAGCAGGTGTCATAATTGGACATGTGTAGCAGGCTAAGGTGTAGTGTGTATGCCAAACATGTGTGTGTTGTGTACATGTGTATCAGGTATGCCTATACAATGTCCAGCACTGTGTTGCCACACATGTATGTCATGCTCTGTGTATTGCATGTGAGTGAGGCAGCTATTGAGAATAATGGGATATGCATAGTCTCACAGCAAACATGCACAGTATGCATTATGCGTAGGTGTGTTACATGTGCACAGAATACACCTCCATATGACATGCACATGTCATTAGCAATAGTATTGTTATTACACACTCACCAGCATGGATTGGCTGCCTTGCTGTCACTGCAGAGGGACCTGCAAAAATATGAGAGTGATTGCCAGTGGCCACAACTGTGCCATTGATACTCTGAGTATGATAAAGTACAGTAGTACAACAGGTGGCTTTCACGGGTGTACAGATTATGCTCAGAATATCAATCTTGCAGAAGAATAGGCAGGTTAACAGCTACACAAACAGTACACATCTCACACATGTATAAACTACCAGTACAGAGAACAGTCACCTACAAATATGGCATGTTACCTGCACGCTCCATTTCAACATGCTGGGTGGCTCCGGCCTCCATGATGACACATGTTTGCGGATGTTGCTGTTGTTGGCCTGGAGCCACAACACTTAGGAGGTGCTCCTCCACACTGGTGAGGGGGGTGGATAGGTACCCCGCCACCTGTGGCAAGCTGTTGTCTGTGGATATCAGATGCATGCTGCCGGACATGTCTAATTAAATCACTGCAGTGATGGTGTACCTGCTCATATGTCCGGTTATGCATGCCTATGTCATTTACCCGATGGACAAGATCTTGTCACAGTGCAGCCCTCTCAAGCTGGTTCTGGCTGGTCCTGGAAAACAGCACACAGTAATTCTGCACCAGGCTCTGATGGATCTCCTGATCCTCTGCTGCTGTATAAGGTGGGTTTCGCTGATGCACCATCACCCAGGAAGGAAAAGAAAAATATGTGAGCAAGTCATGTGGTACACTTAATATTCTAATGTACTGATATCACTTAACTGCCATATATAGCATCTGTCTGTCTATCAGGGGATATACATGTTCGATACCACATATCAGTGCTCAGCCCTCAACTGTCTGACAGTGCCTGCCACACTCCATACAACAAACTAGTATACACAAGCGCTCGGCACACTGTGTGGGATACAATGCACAACCTCCAACTGGGGGTATGTATCAAGCTAATGGATGAAGAATATTGTCATCCCGTGCAATGAATGCAATGCACATTTACGGTTTCAACGGTAATCCACCATAGTCTTTGATGCCATACCCCTACCTGACATATGTGCACAGTTGTTACAATAGCCAGCATACTACTGTCACAGAATATACATGATGCCAGGCACACACACATACCCTGTAACACACATGTGATTGCGACCATGGTACAGGCATCATAACACACACATTACACATGCATGCAACACACAAATGTATGACAACACAGATGAGCATTAACTGTGTACCTTATAGTACTGTGAGCCCCTACTTACAGATACCTATGCATGAGGTATGTAATCTGTGCAGACTACAGGAAACACACCAGACAGTGTTACCAGGGAATGTGAACATACACCATACTGTAGTGTTTAGGCCTACAACATCAGGTAGTACAACAGTTCATATGTGAGCTGGATTCAACAGCAGTACCACTTACTGAGCATACATGTATTGCTTCTGCCTACAATGAGACACCGCGGTCATACACAGGGAAATACGGCACAACATATGCCAATCTACTAAGTTTGCATCCCGATAACTGACACATCTTTCTCTGGCCTTACACCAAGGACACCAACTACCATGACAGACACAAACTCACACTAAGCTATCACACCTTTACAGACCTTGCACACAATCAGTGTCACACTCATTCAATGTCACATAGCTGGTATTGCACTGAGTACATGTGTGTGTGCATTGTGTCATAGGTAGGTACTATGCTATTGGCCCTGGGCCTAGGTTAGCCTAGCCATATGCTACCCTGCCCTTTGGGACACATGTAATGTGATTTTACTTGCTCCTGTGAAATGGTTACACAGAGGTGACTCACAGGGCATATGACCTATCTCCATAACATTCATCAGGGGTATGTATGACATCTACTAATAAGGAGCCTTGTTTGTTAATGCTGGGTGGTTTACTCCTGGGTATGGCATATTTGTGTATAGAAACCTGTACCTCCAGCATATGCTGTTTAGTGCGGTGACAAGGATTAGGGCCCTAGGTCATGTAGGCTGGACGGATTGTGAGGTGTTGCCATGGTGATTGGCCAACTGGTATGGGTGTTACATAACTGTATGTCCAGCAGTGGTAATCTCTGTGTAGGAAGTATGCAAGGCACTCTAGCTGTGGTTTTCAGAGTCAGTCTGCATAGGGAATGTGTTTGAGGGCATTATCAGTCTTTAGTTAGGTATGTCTGTGGCCTTTCCACTTGCTGCAGTTCTCATGGGAGGTACATACTGCATAGGACATTGTGAGGTGTACAGGGGTACACTGAATTAGCTTTCCCCAGCTGACACACCTTTTGTGATGACATGTACCATGTACAGGGATTACAAGACAAGTGCGCCACTGTAGATATCAAAGGGGAGGCTATTGTACACCTGTGTCCCATGTTCCCTTCTGACACCTCCAGTGGTAGGTGGGCAACCACCTATGTGGTAGTTAGTGGGTAACATGTTTTGGAATGGGGTATGGTGATGCAGTATCAACACTGGTGTTCAGTCCATGCCTTGGTCACCAGGCACCTGTTGCAGTACATCTGCCCCCATGTCCCCCTCTCTCACTCTCTCTTTCTCTCTATACATATATATATATATAGATATATATATATATATATATATATATATATATATATATATATATATGTGTACATATATACACACATATGCATTTACATATATATATATATATATATATATATACATATATATATATATATATATATATATATATATATATATATATATATATATATATATATATATATATATATATATATATATATCTATCTATATACATATATGTATATATATATATATATATATATATATATATATATATATATATATATATATATATATATAGGTTTGCTGTCATGTTATCGATGACTACATACCTGGCATCCCTTCGTTCGTCACTCACAATGTCGACTGAGCATAATCCTGCATATCAAGAATATCGAAGTCCTATAGTCGCCATGCACTGAAATCCGACATTAACGGCAGATTTGAATGGGACACAAACCGATGACGACAAAACTGTTGCAACGATGATGTCGGTGTCGCACAAACAACGTCGTCCACAACTTGTGGAAGTAAAGTAGACACGATAACAGCATCGTCGATAATGAGGACTGTCCGTGACTGGAAATATATAGCACGAGTTCTAGAGTGTGCAAGGGGGGCCATTATCCGACATCGGTGATAGCAAGGACATACGTGTGCACGTTTGGACTGGTGAGTAAACATATGATATTAGGACGTAGTTTCCTGATATGTACTTATACGTCAGTAACATATACAATGCAAGTACAGGTAATATGAAATAGTAGTATATGTCAGTGTTACAGAATAACAGACATGATGTAATATTATACTGATATAAATATGGTGTAGCGTATTTAGTGAGGTGTGGAAGAGGTGTAGATTACTGTTTGTACTATCCGAAGTTGTAGACGATTGCAGTCAGTATGACTTTGGACAATGGCATCTATTGCAATACATTGTCCTGTAGAAAGGGTATGGTTAGTCATGTATAAGTTAGGTGTACAGTGCTCCTATCTCGACATTGTTATAAGCAGGTCATGATAAGTAGCCTTACACACTGCTATCCATGTCAGCTATAGGCAGGGAAGTCTGTAGTTCACCCTTGACACCAGTATAGAGTCATGAGGAATACCTGGTAGCAATACCCTATACTTGTACAGTACGGTGTATACTGTGTAGCAGAATGTGATATCTTGTAATAGAAATGTATAGCTGTAGTTGTTCTATGTAATTGTACATACTGAATGGACTACATAGTATAGTATCGTCACATATAAAGCATGACTGATCGCATTTCTGTATAGTACAACCTATGTAATGGTTGGTATCTATTTGAATTACTATGCATATATGGAAGACAGGGTTCTGTAACATAGCCGTAATGCTGGTAATGTGTAGTAATACAGTTACTGTCATTAATTCCTAGGTGAGCTTACGTACAATGTCTGATCAAGCAGCAGTGAGTTCTCCTGGTGTGATTGGTTCCCTATATGGCACTATTACATCTCAGAAAGGCCGAGCAATTCTATGTATTGATGGTTATCAATACTTCTTGGAAAAGAGTAACTCAGAGAAGAAGTACTGGTGTTGCACTGAGAAAGCAAAACAGAGATGTAAGGGTCGTTGCATAACAGAGAAATGTGCTGATGATGAGAGGTTGCTTAAAAGTATTGGTCATTTTCATGCACCAGATGTTGTTCGGTAGAGCAGAGTAGGATACGTGAAGCAATTAAAAGGCATGCTGGACAAACTATGGAGGACCCTTGCAGAATTGTATCAGAGGTTTTGGCAACCACGTCCACAGACGTAGTTACCACACTGACAAATACTGATGCCCTGAAGCAGACTGTACGTAGGGTAAGGCGTAGGAATAGCACAACCCCACACTTACTGTTGGCGAGTTTGAAGGATTTAAGGCCAGAGCTTATACCATTGAAGCAGGGTAATTTTATTGTGAAACACAGTGCATTCCAGAGCCATAATACTGATGTAGTACTCCTTACTACAGAGAGTAATCTCGGCCTACTCTGCCATTCGGAATACATACTTGTTGACGGTACTTTTCCAATCAGTACTAGGGAGTGTAAACAGATATACTCTGTCCATTGTAGCTTGGATGGTTCAAGCAACAACAAAGTAGTGCCGGTAGTCTACGCTATCTTACCATCAAAGTGCGAGGAATGCTATGAACAGTTCTGGAACACATTACTTACATTATGTGCAGAGTTCCACCTTAATCTGACACCAGTCATGGTACTAAGTGACTTTGAAAAGAGTGCTGTGAATAGTATTGTGAAACATCTTCCTAATAGTACTGCAAAAGGATGCTGGTTTCATTTGTGCCAAATAATATGGCGACAGATACAGAAGCTAAACTTGACGCAGATATATGGTACAGACACACAGTTTGCACTGTTATATAAACAGGTGCCTTCACTTGCTTTCATACGTACAGAACATCTCTTGGAGACGTTCACGGAAATTGAACAGGCTCTAGGTGAACGGGGTGCCCCTTTATGTGAGTTCTTTAAAAATAACTATATTCTAGGGAGGCCGCGGCGTTATGGGATGAGGGGTTCTACGTCAGACAGACAACCACCTCTATTTGATGTGCCATTTTGGAATCAGTCTGAAACGTGTACATTGGGCTACCCTAGGAGCCAGAATGCAGTGGAAGGATGGCATCGTCGGCTTAGGTCTCTATTAGGTAAAAAGGAGCTTTATATCACTGATGTCTTACATGCTATTACACTGGAGCAAAATCACTTAGAGGATCTAAAACAGAAGTACCTGTGCTGTGTTCCAGCATCTCCGAAGAAACGTAGGCTTACTGATAAGGAATGTATGATACAACGTCTGCTTGCTAAGCGTGACGAAATGACACCATTAGGATTTGTACAGTCAATGGCTCACCATTGCTCCTTTTGAAATGACCCCTCTGACACTATATAGTTCGTCTATGCTCCCTATACCGCATTCTAGGATAGGTTCGGGGACATACTTCGACCTGCTACTATTGGGATCTTCTGTGTTATCACCTACTAACTATTAATTCCTGT
>NC_056740.1:43897535-43962535 GCF_019279795.1 Protopterus annectens | reverse complement strand
TACATGGGAGTATGTACTTATCTGTGGGATTTGAAGATTAACTGGCATACAACAGTAGTTCTTGCAATGTGTTGCTATGGCTTTTGCATTTTCCCTTTACATTCGCTCCTTGAGTGCCTGATATTTGTCTTTACTGGAATGTGTTGCTATGGCTTTCCTATTTTCCATTTACATTCACTCCTTGTAATGCATGATATATTTATTTCAGCATTAAGTTTTTATATGTTTGCTGTGGCTTGGTGGCACTTCATGCAGTCTGGTGAGCCCAATGTCTGGGGTTTGACACTTACAGGGGTATTTTATTTTGCTGCTGAGCAGTACTAGGGCCATGTCATACAGAGTAAATAAGGCACTTTTAAACAGTTGTAAGCAGGACATCAGTGGGAACACCAGCTAGGGATGTGCAGGCTGGGTGTAGGGAAGGTCCATAGCTGCACATTTCTTTAACTGCAATAGCTGTACATATGTTTGACATTTGCTGTGGCATTTGAAACCTTCCACCCCTGAGAGAGGTGTGAGGACACCTAAGTATATTGTACTAACAATTATGAATATCAGGCACATGCAGTGCTTGTGAACTGCTATACTGTCATTAGTATGTTAGATGGCTACATCCTTTGATATTTCTGTGTTGTACTCCTACATAAGGGCATGCTTGTGGAAGTAATTCTACAGCTATTCACAGAGTATGTAACAGCAGACAGGCTGATATGCCTGTGTGTTTCTGACACTTGCAGGCCACAGATACTCTCAGGTATATATTTGACCAGCCTCAGGGAAAGGTACATATCAGTGGGATACACCCGTGATATATTTCAGATATTCTGTAGTTGTGACTGTGGGGTATTTTGAGTATATGTATTACTACACCATTTCTGACATGCAAGTAGTGTCTACTTTAACTTATTGACATTTACCATTACGTGGGATTCTCCACCTTTCTGCCTACTGTTAGTACATTTCACAGGGAGTCAGTGGGGCACAGGTAACAGTTGTTTGCAAATCAGGGTCATCCCTGTAAATCAGTCACATTTGGGAGGTCTGGCCTCTTACCTATTGAAATATGGCAGTGCCTATCCTGCTCTGATACTGTGTGGGGTTTGTAAGGTGCTACTGTAACATTATTACCTACTAGCATGGCTGTTTCTCTTCTCACACTAATGTAATGCAATTCTACAAGAATTGCCAGCAAAGATACACAGAACAAGCTTTGTGTAATGACCTTCCTATTTTCCCTTTACATTCACTCCCTGTATTTCATGATATATTTCTTTCAGCACCAAGTTCTTGTATATCTGCTGTGGCTCAGTGGTAATTCATACAGACTAGTGTTTCCAAGGTCTGGGATTCGAGACTGACAGGGGTATTTTATTTTGCTGATGAGCAGACTACAGGCCTTGTCATACAGAGTGACTAAGGCACTTTTAAGCAGTTGTAAGCGGGTTTGCGTGAGTTTCCGCGATGCTTAGCTACACTTATCTATGCTTAGCTAAGCGCCCACAAGCGCACACCCGCTGATTACTGCTTAAAAGTGCTTACCCCCGCTAACACCTGCGCTATTTTCTTTTAAAGAAAAGAAAATGGGGGAAAAGGAAAGTGGTGAAAAAGGGGGCACAAAGAAGGTAGGACAGTAGGAAAACAAGCTCGGGATGTGCAGGAAGGATGTAGGGAAGGTCAATAGCTGCCCACTTCTTTATCAGCAACAGCTGTGCATATGTTTGAAATTTGGTGTGAAATTTGAAACCTTCCACCCCTGACAGAGGGGTGAGGACAACAAAATATGTTGTACTGCCAATTAGAATTACCAGTTTACATGTCCAGCGGACATGTGTGCAAATTGGGCAGCTATGTATGGGGCGTAATTTGTTTGTGGGAACAGACTGACCTTTTTTATTTTTTTTTCAGGTGAGAGTGGAATGTGAGGTACAGGAAGTAGGTATATTTGGGGTGGTAGGTTGGGGAGGTTAACAGACAAGACAAACAAGATGCATTCAGGGGCAGAGTATGACACATGCGGGGGGTAAACCCAATTGATGGGGATGGATGTTTGGATCTCACGAGCCCATGAGCCCACAGATGGCAACAGTGGAACTGAGATCCCCACCCATGGGCAGTTACCACTGTGCCTTCACAGCCCAAGCCAGGGCTGTGCTGGGGGCTGGATAGAACGAGCAGGTACACCTGTGAGTCGCACCACTCTCGCCTTGAGCTGGCATAGGGGATCAGTCACAGAATGCCTGATCTCACTACGCACCACAGACCGGACCCTATGGAGGGAGAGTGGAGGCTCTCCTCCGGCCATGTTTGCAGAGGGGGGATGAGCCCCATCCCCTGCAGCGCTTCCACCCGATGGTGGCACAGGGCCACCAGAGGAGGAGGTCCCGGCCTGGGCACTGGTGCCAGGTGCACTCACCAGCTGAGGTGGGAGAGGTGGGTCCGCTGGAACCCGCCTTCCCTGTTGTCCTATGTTTAGCAGTATTTTATGGCATTTTGGGTTAGTAACAAACAACACCATTCAAAATTAGTTGTAACAGCATGCATCAGTATTCCCATTAAACAAACACCCATGAATTCTGAACATTGAGCAGCAAGCATAACACATGCATATTTAGAACAACAGTGCACATTCCAACAGCATGCAGGGTTGATTGGTGGCAACAGGCCATCAGGTTTGGATATGTGAACAGGGCACATGCATCAACGTACATGCAGATATGTATGAACCAACAGGACAAATGTCCATGGGAATTAATTGTGAATACGCATACCCAGTTAGGTGTGGAATGGCATAATTTGTTATAATAGGGTAGGGTGGAGAAATATTACATTAACAACTTATACTACCTATACATATACTGTACATTCCTAGTAGATGCAGATATATATCCCCTACATGTATTAGTACAGTTTCCTGTATGTAACCTTAGGAATGTTGGTGATGGGGATGTTACTGCTACATTAATATACATTCCATTTTTATTCATATATGTTCATATCTGGCTGTGTTCATGTACAGCATCCTGCTACATTTGATTTATATGGGTCTAGACAACTGTGGATGTTCAGCATTTCATACAACCATACTATATCCATAATGCAAGGGTACAGCAACATATCCAAATTGTGGGACGGACACAGTACAGGTTCTGTACTTTATTTAAGACATTACACTCTTTGGTTGTGGCTGTCTCATTCATTTCATATTATGCACTGACTGCAGTATACCTTTATTCCAGATGTATTACAGCTTTCTTGGTAGCTTCAAACTGTCTTTCTCACACTCTCTCACTTATTTTATATTTACATTTCAGAATGGTACTTAATTCTAGGCTTTATTAACATTTATTACTGGGTTACAACAATCCTTTCCAGCTGACTCACTTATTTCATATGGCAGAATTTACAAGGATGTATTCGACACTTGTCTATCCTTTGTTGATTGATTACCACTCATTTTCAGACTGAAGCAGTTATCTGATATTACAATACAGATGAAAACTCTATTTGAGACTTGTTTAATCTTTATTACTGGATTGTAATACACTCTTTTCCTTGCTGCATCACTTATCTAATCTTACAATACTAGCAGAATCTTTATTCTAGGCTTATTTCACCTTTATTACTGGGTTACAACAATGAACTCTTTTACAATCTGTCTCACTTATATTCTATAACAATACCAGCTAAATAATTACTAACCTGCCTGGTGGCACAACCTCAGCAGCCTATCAGCATAGGCTCGCCGATTCGTGGAACGGACGCCTGCAGCTGTAATATAAATGAAGGAATATTGGAACATACCTCTCTATACTATAGGCTAGGATAGCATTTCTTACATACGTAATTACATGGATACTTACTCAGTAGTGGGGCATTGGGCATTTGGCGGGCCTCCTGGATCCAACGGTTCAGTTGGTCCTCCTTACATCGCTTCAGGTCCACATGGTGGTGACGGACCTGTTCACCAGTCCTCGGAATCCCTGTGGCACTGGTGAGATCATGTGCCAACCGGTTCCACGCCTCTGCCTTGTACACTCCCCATTGAACCTGGCCCTGCATGAGTTGTGCTTCATGATCATGGACTAGGAGCCAAACCATATATTTTGACTCCTCAACACCCCACCTTTGTGCTCTAAAGCAATTTTCCTCTCCTGCAGCACCTGCCATCCTGACTGCAAATGGGTACCACAATCAGTTTTGGTGTGTATTCCTGTCTATGGGGCTTATATATGCCGGTTTTCCCACACTTATCTCTGATTGGCCATTTTGGATATTTATCAGCTTAAAGCAAACCTGCTTTGTCATGGTTCTATTTTCATTCATTCCTATATATATTCTAATACTGTATTTTTCAGTACAACTGTCATGGCTTAGTGGTTCAGTACATTGACTATGGTGCACAGTATCCCGGGTTCGACCCTTGGCATTGCTTTTTTTTTTTTTACTACTGTCTAGACAGGCTAGGAGGTGTGTCTGTGTAAAGGCGGCTTTGATACAGCTTGCCCAATGTTGCCCGCCAGTAAGCTGGTTGGCACCCTGCACAGCTCCGCGCAAACGGCTTACGCTGGGTAACGCGTTATTTAGCTATGAGCACTCAAATTACGCTGGGTGAAGAGCTGCTGAGGTACGGGCACTCATATTAAGCTTGTTAAAGTGCTGCTCACCTCCGGGAACTCATATGCAGCTTGTTAAAGCACTGCTCACCTACGGGCACTCATATGCAGCTTGTTAAAGCACTGCTCACCTACGGGCACTCATATGCAGCTTTCTAAAGCATTGCTCAGCTATGGGCAATTATAATCCTTTTTTTATAAATTATTCTGTCAGATTTCTTCACAAATACATGGCCCATTTCATTACATTTTACTTAAATTATAGTTTTATATATATATATATATATATATATATATATATATATATATATATATATATATATGTGTCAGGGGATTGTTTCATAATTATTTAAATAAAAATGGTGAATGATGTTGTGGGGGCTTGAACCGTGACTACCTCCTCTTTGGCCAACGTCTCTACCGCTACGCTATTGCTACTTAGCTTAATTTGCATATGTAGATCTTATATGCTTTTCAATGTCTGCTAACTGTGGCTGAGCAAAGGGCATACCTGTGCAAACGAGCGCAAATGCGGGCAAACATTTTTGAAATTATAAAAAAAAAAATGAAACTGCTATTTTTACATTTTACACATTTTTCAGTAGGGTTTTGTCTCTGGGGATGTGTGTTGTTGTGTTCCTTGACATTTCTAAGGACTCGCTCGTGAGTGTTTACTTTCAGGCCTCTGACTCTTCTGGGGGCATGTCCCTTTGCAGTACTTGGCATTTGGACATGCCCCCTACTTTCCTACACGGACCGTGTTAGCCTAGGGTATGATTCAGCATGCCCTCATGAATATGCATAGAATGCTGACTTCATACCGTTCAACTGCAGCCTCCGAGTAAGACATATTAAGTCTTACATGGAGGTTTCGTGAATTCAGCCCATTGCTAATATACTGGCCAGCAGATTCAGTGCCAACTTTTCCACTCTCTCCCTCCCAAAGGATCAATCACAATACCAGTAGATTGCCAGGCACCCAGTATTACTTCTGCACAGATTAAAACAGCACTGTCCAAGGCCAAGAATACAGCTTCTATGGGACCTGACAATATCTCTGGCTGTGTTCTACATGAACTACAGAATGAACTGGCACCACACCTGTGTACCCTGTTCAATAACAGCCTCACCTCAGGCTTTGTCCCTACAGAATGGTGCACTGCTATAGTCATCCCTCTCCACAAAGAAGGAGTGGCTACAGACCCTGGGAACTAATGCCCCATTAGCCTGACAAGTCTGATATGCAAAGCTATGGAACACATCATCATGGACCTAATAAACAAGGATATAGGGAATCTCCAAACTCTGGATCCCACACAGTTTGGATTTGTGAAGAGTAGATCATGCCTGCTCACCAGAGCTGTGGATGAAGGCAAAGCGGTCCATACAGCCTACTTTGATCTGGCCAAGGCCTTTGATACCATTCCCTACTCAGGAATCATAGAAAAACTCACTAAGCTAGGCATCAGCCCCTATATCAGTAGGTGACTTGCAAACTGACTCACAGATAGAACTTACAGTGTGAAAGTAGCTGACTCCAAGTCAGACTGCAGACCAGTCATGAGGGGAGTTCCACAGGGATCGGTCCTGGGTCCTCTCATGTTTGGTATCTACTTCTCAGATGTCCAGTTCAACATGAAGGGATTCTGGCTGACAAAATTTTCAGACAACTGCAAGTTGGGAGCCATTATTAACTCCCCTAGTGATGTTGACATCCTACAGAAAGGCCTCACTGAGACCAATGACTGGTGTCAGAACTATGGCCTTAAGTTCAATCCCAGAAAATGTGTCATCATCCCCTTTGGGAAAAACACAGTTCCCATGAACTATGACATCAATGGTAGTCCACTGAAGGCATTATAAGAGATCTGGGAACACAGGTTGACAGCAACCTCTCTTTTGACTACCACACTGCCACAGTAGTCAGAAAGTCCTTCTATGTGGCACATCTCATTACTAATGGTTTTGCATCCAGGAAGAAAGAGGTCATTGTCTCCCTCTACTCTTCCCTCATTAGGCCAATCATGGAGTACAATTTCCCATTTGGCATGTACCTCACTAGACACCTGCAACAACTGGAGAGGCCAAAAAAGTACCTCACAAAGAGGATCCTAGGCCTGAAACACTTGTCTTATATGGGCAGACTCAAAAAACTCCAATTATTCTCTGTCTCATGATGCCTACTTAGAGGCGATCTCTGCTTGACTTATAAAGCCATGTCTGACCCAGTTATGTTAGAAATCCTACATCTAAAGAAATCCAAATCCCTCCACACCACAGGCTCCAGAGACCTCAACCTCATTACCACAATCAAGAGAACATGCTGGAGGGACAGGTTCATAACCCAGAGACTGCCCATGCTATGGAATAGACATCCCATACATGTCAAACAGAGCACCTCACTGGCCCTCTTCAAGAGAAATCTTGAAGAGTGGATGGGAAATAGAAAGTTCACCCTGGAGATCACTCCAGTGGCTCTACTCGACTGAGGCACTGGAAACTAAGGTTAGGTGGCATGATGCCAGAGTAATTATATGGGCTAGGCTTGTAAAGGCTCCAGGGCCATTAGCCTAGTACACACCTATGAACCTATGAGATGCAAAGTTTACCAGTCACTACATCCGCATTAAAAAGTGTCTTTCATGTGGTATTATTCAGATGACTTGCTTCTGCTGTGATTGTACATATTGACTTAGCATATGTTATTATATGGTTAATGTTTATTATATTCACATAAAAAGCTCTTCCATTTAAACTGTGTTACACATGACTGCATCATAAGTTATGATGCCTGTGATCTTTATATGGTTTCATTTAGTTTGTCCAAATCTGCTAATAAAGTACATGTAATGTTGTTGTTTCATAACAATAATGGGTATACACATTCAACAAAGTGACTATAACTGCTGGTGGTTTGACTTTGCATACGAAAGAACCTTATGTTGTTATTACCTGGTAATTTTTAAACAATTTTTAATCTAACTTTGCAGGACTTTTGTGTATGTGTGTGTGTGTGAAATATGTTTGGATACTTTGCTAATGTGTGGGTGTGCATGTGTGTTTATGTGAGAGAGAAACACATTTGAAATATGTGACCTTGGTCATTATTATTATTATTATTATTATTATTATTATTATTATTATTGACACAGACATCTGATAAGGATGAAGACCAGGTAGCTATAAATGTTGGGCTGGGGGGATGTCTGTGGATTAAAATGAAAAAAAATCATCAGTTTGTATTTGCAAGTCTAGTGTACATTGGTGTAAAGCAAATTGGAATACTTTACTGTGGCCAGTATTATCACAGTCAGGTATATGATTTGTACACAGTTTAAACATTGTCCATAATTCTTGACTATGAATATTGTGGGATTATAAAGCAGTTTGAGTGACATTTTATGGTTGAAATTTTTTGAAGTGGGGTACTTTTGTCAATATTGGTTTATACATTTTTCTTCACTGTTTATTGAAAAAAATTAAAAACACACTCTTTAAAAATAAATGTTGCTGTATCGAATGAGAAATATAATTTAAAACAATCAGGAAGGTGAATCAAAAGACACATGCATTTATGCATGGTCCATAAAATTTGTACAGGGGCCTATGATTCACAAACAGCCTGGGGCCCAAGGTAAACTTAATTCACCACTGGACAGATGCATTTTTAATGAATATGCATTTTGCTCATACTAAGTCTTTTTTTCAATGCAAGACTGTTTTGTTTAGCAAATGGTCATCAGTGTTTGTACTGTAAAATTTGAAATAAAAGTTTTATATTAAATCATTATTGCTGTAATCATTGTAAAAGGAAAGAAGAAAATAGTAAGATCACTGACAGGATTGAACAATATGTATGATAACTGGGGAGGGACAGTCAAAAAAAGAACACTGGACTGGCTGCTGTGCTGGTCCATTACCCTGCCATGGGCCCCATTTGACCAGTATCCATCTCTTTCCTTATCTGCACAAACTGTGAGTGAAGGCTGAGAAAAAAAAAATCTGTTTACATGACACGTCATTGACCAGTGGTTTTATATCTTCATTGTTTGATAAATGTATTATTATTTATTTGTCATTTGTTAAGCGGGTTACTTCAACTGAGTCATGTGGTCCATTTTCAGTGGAGACCCAAGGAGAAAAGCTCCAGGATACAAAACCTAGCATAAGTATTACAATTCAGTAAAATATAAGAAATTAACAGTGTACATATAGAAGAAAAAAATGAGATTCACAGAAATATCAAAGCGACGTAGAATATATAGCAGAGGTACAAAGAATCCATGAATGTGCAAAATCAAGTTTAACAACTTAATTCAAATATGTTCAAAACACTATAAAAAATGCACAATATGATGAAACAGAGGTCATTAGAGTGTATTCTTTACATGGAAGCATAATTCCAGTGTTAGACTTTTGACAGATTGAAATAGCAAGTTCAGAGAAATTAAGGAGAGAAGGAAGTAAGTTGGAGTGAAATGCGGTACTATAAATGTCTGTGTCCTTTGACTGTAAACTTAGTATCAGTAAATATGTTTTCCATGCTTCCTTTGGAATTGGAATTGTAAGCAGCTTTTAAACAAACATGTACATCACTTTTTTAAAATTCTGATAGCAGTGTTAAATGAGTTATTTTTATGCAACCCCCTGTTACAAGTAAAATATTCACCTGTCATCTGTGAAATACATTTCAAACTTGAAAAGCAAGCAGCTCTCAGCTCCAAAACAGATAATATTGACTCTAACTGTGATCTAAATCTCTGATCCAGTTCTAATCATTTACTTTAGTTAGGTTTGGGGTAGCACAACAGCATAGAAATAACATCTTTGCCTCACAATTTCAGGGTGCAGGATATAAGTAGCACTTGGATGATGAGAAAATATAACCTATGATGGAGTTCCCCTTTATAGATGCAACCACCAAAATTGAAAGTTTGTGTTATGGATATACAACTTGAGGTCAGTTAACCTGCAACTCCTCTAGAACCCACATATGTCATACATTGTAAGCTGTATGACAAAACATAGAAAATACTATGCATGTGTAAAAATATACACTTATTTATAAATACAAAGTTAATTAGGGATGAATTATAGATGTCTTCTTCAGCTAATGTATCTGTAATATGCATACGTGTCTGATGCTAAGAAACATGCACAGTAATGGTTAGAGGAATGAAATAGAAAATTCTCAGACTTAACATTACCAGGAGTAGCAATGCTTTGAATGCAATAAAATATATTTTGGGGTGTTTTACTTTATGAATTAGGTTCTAGTCTGAGCAGTAAGTATAGAATATAAAGGATTATGTCAAGAAATTTGTCATAGGTTCATAGGTTCATAGGTTTATACTAGGCTATCTGCCCTAAGGCATTTATAAGCCTAGCCCAAAGTTTTGTGGCTTACGCCACCCCTTATGTTAAAAAATACTGTGCCCATTAGTTTGTTGTGCCTCTGTCCAGCAGTGACACAGAGATGATTCCCAGGGTAAACCTATGATCTCCCATCCACCAGCCAAGATTTCTCTTGAACAGAGCCAGCGAGGTGCTCTGCCTCACATGGACCGGGATTTTATTCCACAGCATAGGGAGTCTCTGGGTGACAAATCTATCCCTCCAGCATGTCCTATTTATATCCGTGCTAAGGTTTAAGTCGCTTGCTCTAGTGGATCTTGTAGATTTGGATTTTTTGAGGTGGAGCATGTCCATTAATTCCGGGTTGGACATGGCCTTGTATGTCAGGCACAGGTCACCTCTGAGCAGGCGGTATGCAACTGAATAGAGCTGGGGTTTCTTCAGTCTGGCAGCATATGACAGATTTCGGAGTCCCTTTATCCTTTTGGTGAGGAACTTTTGGGGTGTCTCCAATTGCTGCAGGTGTCAGGTGAGATACATCCCGAATGGGGCATTGTACTCAATCATTGGTCTGATAAGTGAAGAGTACAGGGGAACAATGACCTCACTTGATCTGGGTGTGAATCCCTTCATGATCAGGTGGGCAATGTAGAAGGTCTTTCTAACCACTTTAGCAATGTGAGTGTCAAAAGAAAGGCCACTGTCAACCTGGGTCCCCAGGTCCCTCTTCTGTGCTTAATGGATTGCCACCTATATGGTAGCTTGGGGTTACCTTGTTTTTCCCGAAGGGTATGACTATACATTTTTTGGCATTTAACTTCAGGCCATGGCTCTGGCACCAGTTATCAGTTTCCATGAGACCCCTCTGAAGGATATCTGTGTCCGATGTACTTTCCACTATGGCGCCCAGTTTGCAGTCATCCATGTTAAGAACACATAACAAAGGCTTATTACCAGAGAGCATTTCATAACTATAGTGCATGGGGTTTTGTCTTTGTCCATTTCATAACTCTTTATAGTGCATGGGGCTTTGTCTTTCATCATCATCATCATCATCATCCCCTTTTTCCCATTTACATGGGGTCGGGGTATCATATTAACTGTCGCCAACTCTCTCGATTCAGTGCCACTCTCCTGCCTTCTTCAACACTCATGCCTGACTGTCGCAGATCTTCTTTCACACAATCCATCCACCTCTTTGCTGGATGCCCTTGCTTCCTCTTACCTTCTTCCTGTCTGTCCCAAATCTCCCTCACCAGATTGTCTTCTGCTTTTCTACACATGTGCCCATACCATCGTAATCCATTTTCTTTGATCTTTTCTGCAATTGGAGCTACTTTGGCTTCTGCTCTTATGTCCTCATTTCTTCGCCTGTCCCACAGTGTGCATCCTACCACCTTTCTCAGGCACTTCATTTCCATCACCTCTAGCTTCTTCAACTGTTCTGTCTTTGCTGCCCATTTTTCTGCACCATACAGTAGTGCTGGTTGCACCACTGTCTTGTACACCTTACTTTTCAGCTTCTTTAGCATTCTTCTGTCATATACTACACCTGATACTCTATGCCAGTTGGCTGCAGCCCCTCTGATTCTAGCTTTGACCTCTTCATTCAGACTACCCTTCTCCTCAACCACCCATCCCAGATACTTGAAGCTGTTTACCTGTTCCACTATCTTCCCATCTATCTCTATTCTCAGCTTCTTCCGATTTCCCCAATCTGCTGCCATTACCACTGTCTTATCTGTGCTTAGTTTCATCCCATGTGCCTTCAGATTTGCATTCCATTCTCCTATCCTTTGCTGAAATTCTAGATCAGAGTCTGCCTGTACTGCCACATCATCTGCATACAGCAGCTTTGTTGCTCTGACCCCTCCAACCTGTTTGCTGATGTAGTCCATTACCAGTATGAACAGCAGTGGGCTCAGAGCTGAACCCTGGTGTACACCCACTCCCACTGGGAACCCCTCAGTGAGGCCAAACACTGTTTGTACTTGAGTCACTGGGTCCTTGCACATAGCCTTTACTAATTCTACCAATGTTTCTGGGACTTCAAACCACCGCAGTACTGCCCAGATCAGCTTTCTTTGTCTTTGTCTACTCCATATGCTACCAGTTGCAGATAAGGAAAATGCAAAGTGTGCTAGTGAATTTGATAGCCAGTAAAGCACTTAATGAATGCTGTCAGACTGTTGCACATATTATACATTGTTCGCTTAAGAATTTGGGGGGAATAAAGGATGAAAATTATGGAAAGTGTTTTAATATTTCTCTAATTCTCTTAAAAAAGTTAATAAAACAACAGTCTTCACATCACTATACAATTTTCTGAACAATAAAATTTGTGAAACTCTAATTTACTTAGTTTTAACTAACTGACTGGAATATTCAGTCACCTACCAGCAAATAAAAAATTATGAGGGACAGAGAAAAAAATATGAGACCGGCTTAGGAGTAGTTGTGAGGCAAGGACAGCAGGCAGAAAAAAAATGTTTTACTTTGTGCCACAATCCTTTACAGGATAGCACTGTAATTTGTTGGTCTGTAATATGAGACATGATAGTAAGATTACTTAGAGGTGCATTTGTGTAACAACTGTTGCACACACCCAAAGACCACACTCCTAATCAGATCTCATGTTAGAGAAGCCCTTAACAAGTTTATCTTATACCTGATACTGGAGCATAATTGCAAGTCTCCATGCACTACATAGTAATTAAGCAAACTGCATACATTTATACATCAAGTATGGACCTAAGTCCAATAAAATAAGTATAATAACACCACAAACAACAAAAATGCAAAGACTAATCAAAGATGGTAATATGTGATATATCACTGCAAAGGTAGACTATCATTAAGGAAGGCAAAATGAAACAGAAATAGTTTTATAGTTTATAATATAGGAAATGGGGCATTAGGGTGGAATAATACAGAGAAAACCAGCATACTTATATCAGCCCACCTACATGGTGAACAAATACTAAATAAAAAATACATACATATATACGAACATACAAACATACATAATTGCTATATAACTATTAAACTGACTTACATCTTTTGGGCATGTATCAGGTAAGAAAAATTAATGAGAATAATTGCTGAATTCCAGAAGGTCACAGAAACTATATAGTACTAATGGACAATACCTCTGAAATTGTATATAAAAAAGAACAAATATGAAAGCATTTCCTAAAAAAGGAAAATAAACACCAACAGATATCCTAGCAAATCAATACCTTTCCATGTGGAATATGGACATTCTTTAATTATTTTAAAAATGCAAATGTGTACACCCAGAGACTCTACACAAGTATTCATTTACTATATATGCCATATGTCACACCACAGTTATTGTGTGTTTGGAACATTTTCAAAAAATGTAGTACCTTCTACCTGAGAAAGTCAATCAACAAGTTGTCTGACAGAATTTATAAACATTTTTGTGCAGTGAATAGTTAAATGTGGGTTTTATCATATCTTATTGAGTTAAATAAAAGGTTAGCAAAGGTTCAAGCACATGATTGACAGACCACGATGCTTTGCCAGAGATGGTCTGTACCTGTCGCCCCTGGGAATCAGGTTACTAGCTAAGGCTCTTGCCACCCCTATAGTGCCTTTTTTAGGCAAAGTTCAAAGGAAAAAAACACCACTGTAACAGGTACAAACATGCAAATTCTGAAGGTAATGCTACTCAATGCTAGAAGTCTAAACCTCAAAATGCACTCTCTCTTGAGGCACTCCTAAAAATGGAGAACATTGATATCTGTGCAGTAACTGAGACCTGGTTCAAGGCTCCAGAGAGCACCCCTGCAATACCAGGCTACAACTCTTACCATACTTTTTGGCCAACAAACCAGGACTGAAACACTAAAGGTGGAGGACTGTCCATATTCACCAAGGATATTCACACCACCAGGCTAGTTGCCCAACACAATGCGTTTGAAATTCTCCAGATGTAACTAACACTAGGTAAGACTGCAATCCAAATTGTAGCTTGCTACAGATCCCCTACCATGCCCCAAGATTCTCACTACACCTTTCTAAACATGCTGGAAAATATTAAGATACAACCAAACACCCTAAAACTGGATGATTTCAACTACCCTGCCATTAACTGGGAAAACTACTCATGTACCAATACCTTTGCCCAACGGTTCTTGGAATTCATAAATTCCAATGCCCTGGATCAACTAATCCATAGTCCCACCAGGGGCTCCAATATCCTAGACCTGGTCATTACCAACATGGGAAATCAATGCTCCACACCTATGGTCACCCCCTCATTGGTCAAGTCTGACCATAAGCTAATCACCCGTAACATTCCCATCCCACCCACCCCCCACCCCCAGTAAGGAAACCTCCATAAAAAAAACTTCTCCAAAGCCAACTTCATGCTACTCAAGTCAGAAGTGACAATCTTCATGACACCCATGCAGACGGCAACTGAAAGTTTGACTGCTGAATTCTACAATAAGGCACTGTACAAGCACATCTACTCATGCATGAATTGTGCCATCCCAAATAGAACAAAGATGCTCTCCTACAAAAAAAAATGAAGCCAATCTGGTGGTCCCCTGCCATAAACAAACTTTACAACAAAAGGAAAAAACTGTTGCAGAAAAGAGGAAAATCCCAGGATACAAAAAACTCCCTTACCAGCCTCAGTAAGAAGTTGCGATCCCTCATAAAATCCTCCAAAGCTAGTTATGAAAATAAAATTGCCAAAGATTCCAAAGACAACCACAAGGCATTCTAGAACTATGTCAAGAATCTAAATGGAAATGCTCAGATCTGCTCTGAGCTATATCAGAATAGCATTAAATATACTGATCCCAAGGATATTGCCAATATCCTGACAGATAAATTCAGTGCCAACTTCACCCCCCTCTCACCCCCTAAACAGCCCATTTCAATACCGGAAGATTGTCAAATTCCATTAATAATGGACACACAGGTAAAAAACGCACTCTCTAAAGCTAAGAATACAGCATCCATGGGACCAGATGACATTCCAGGCTGTGTATTACATGAACTACTAAATGAACTGGCACCTCACCTAAGTGTCATACTTAATCATAGCCTCACCTCAGGCTTCATGCCCACTGAGTGGCGGACAGCTACAGTTATCCCACTTCACAAGGGGGGATCCACCTTGGATCCTGGGAACTACCGCCCCATCAGTCTGATGAGCCTGATCTGCAAGGCCATGGAACGTATTATCATGGAACTTATAAACAAAGACATTGGCAACCTTTAAACACTGGACCCCACCTAGTTTGAATTCGTGAAGGGCCGATCTTGTCTCCTGAACCTGATTGACTTTTTTGAATCAGACTCCAGAGCCGTGGATGAGGGTAAGATGGTCCAGACAGCCTATCTGGACCTCGCAAAGGCCTTTGACACCATCCCCCACTCTGGAATCAAAGACAGACTTACTACGTTGAGAATTAATCCCTACATCACTCGATGGGTTGCCAACTGGCTTACTGACAGAACCCACACTGTAAAAGTAGCTGACTCCAAATCCAGCTCCAGACAAGTGACAAGTGGAGTAACTCAAGCTTCAGTCCTGGGACCGCTCTTCTTTGGCATCTACTTCTCTGAAGCACAGGCCAACGCTGAGGGACTCTGGCTAACAAAGTTTGCAGATGACTGCAAACTGGGAGCCATTATTGAATCCCCAAATGACGTGGATACTCTACAAAAGGGCCTTACAGAAACAGATGCTTGGTGCCAGAGCCATGGGCTCAAGCTCAATGCCAAGAAATGTATAGTTATCCCCTTTGGGAAAAAACATGTACCCATGAATTACCACATAGGTGGCAGTACACTAAACACCGAAAGTGTGATAAGAGACTTAGGGCACAGGTGGACAGTGGTCTCACCTTTAATAACCACATTGCCACAACAGTCAGGAATTCTTTCTATGTGGCACACCTCATCACTAAGTGCTTTTCATCCAGAAAAAAGGAGGTCATTGTCCTACTGTACTCATCCCTCATTAGACCCATTATAGAATACAATGCCCCATTTGGTATGTACCTCTCAAGACATCTGCAACAACTGGAAAGGCTGCAGAAATACCTCACTAAAAGAATCACAGGCCTAAAGCAGATGCCCTATGCTTAAAAAACTCCAACTATACTCTGTCACATATCATCTACTCAGAGGTGATCTCTGCTTAACATACAAGGCCATGTCAAACCCAGAGCTGTTGGGCATGCTACACTTAAAGAAATCCCAATCCCTCAGAGCCACATGCTCCAGGGATCTAAACCTTCTCATCACAATAAACAAAACATGCTGGAGGGATAGGTTCCTGACCCAGTTACTCCACAGACTCTGGAATAGACTGCTCATACATATCAAGCTGAGTGCCTCTTTGACCCTCTTCAAAAGGAACCTTGACGATTGGATGGGAGAAAGGAAATTCACCCTGGGGATCATGTCAATCGCCCTGCTAGACAGGGTTCCAGGGAAGTATACAGTGTGGGAAGAAATAGCCAGGGAATGGTTATGGCTAGGCTTGCACAGGCCCTAGGGCTGATAACCTAGTACCAACCTATGAACCCATGGAAGTAACCATTTGAACTTTCCATCTGAAACTTTTTTAAAAAATTATCTTCTGCAAGTGTGAAATTCCCTACACCACCAGTGACAGTGTAAGTCCCCCACATTAGGAAACAGTTATATGGCTATATATATATATATATATATATATATATATATATATATATATATATATATATATATATATAGCTCTGTATCACATTGTCAAATCTTCAAATCTCTGAAAATGATATGGCCAAGACCAAATCGCCGAAGATTCGAATTGCTGACAATTGTGTATTGGGAGCGCCATACAACGCAGAACCCAGGATTTGCCACTTTCCTCACTGTAGTGCGATCGAGGAGTTGGTATATTTAAGTTGTAAGGGGTGTGGAGGGTGCAGGGGGCTTCCCTCCCCTGCAAAAACCTACAGGTAAGTTTTTCTGTGTTTATCACTTTTTCGGCAATTCAAATCTTCAGTGATATGGTCTCAGCCATGTTGTTTTCAGAGATTTAAACTGTCGGCGAAGTGATAGTGATCCATATATATATATATATATATATATATATATATATATATATATAGTTGTATAAATATAAGGAGAAGGGGGATAAGACATCACACAATCAGGCAGAAAAATAAAAGTCACAGAGCCAGTGTTTATCTATGGCAAACAGCAATTGAGTAGTAAATAAAATTTGTAAACTTGTCAGTTAATAGGTTAACTAAAGTAAAAAAAAATGTAATAGTTATATTTTAAATACTATAGAATAGGATTTATGTTAAATCATCAAATGCTTAAAAAAGCGAACGATGATTTAGCAAACCCATGTAAGGGAAAGCTTACAATCTCGAATGCTTGGAAAAAAAATCGCTGTTCCACAAAACAAAACAAAAACAATTTTAGACATTCCATAAAGGGGGGGGGGGCTTCACCTCCCACCCCCCACCCCCGATGTGGGGGGCTGTGCCCCCCCCACCTACACTATTTAAGTATATCAACTCCAACATCGCACTACAATCACAAAAACAGCAAAGTAACAGAAGCGGCCAAGCGATTTCTTTCCCAGGTAAAGAATTTGCTTATATGCCATTTCACTATTTTGCCTTTTCGTGCTTTCAAGTTTGACCTAGATGCATTTGAAAGAATGCATCTTCAATCATTTAATAGGAACCCTACAGAATATATGTCAGTTTTAATAACTGTATGGACTTCAAATTTCAAGTTTTAGATATTGCTAGTTTGGATTAAAGGGCAATGATATAAAATTGAAGCAAGAATTAAAGGAATATGAATGGACAATTAAACTAGAAATATTTAGGAAAAATATCAAGTTTAAAACCCCTTATATAACACATAATCCTAAAGTACAAACCTACTATATGCGATTGTGTAACACCGTTGTAGTATTTACATGTATGATAAATCATCTTATAGAAACCTTTTATCTGATGGACACGTGCATTAGCACTATTTCAGCGTCTTCTATCTATCTGTCATCTATCTATCTTCTATGTGGATAGACGGACTGGTTTTGGAACTCTTTTTAGCCTTAAACCAGGTGCAACACAGTGAATTACAAAGTTAATACAATTTTGAGTGCAGGCAAAGTACAATATTTGCATAAGTAGTTACAGTTTTCAACATTATAAATTATTTTTTTTTAAGTCAACTAATGGACAATTTCAGGCTTTATAGGCCTGAATTTGTCCATGAATTGACTTAAAATGAAATAAGTCAAGGGCATTCAGAACCGCCATATAGCTGAAACACCCAGTGTCCTTAAGTGGTCATTTGCATTTATCTCATAATCCTCTTTTACAAGAGGTTTCAAGGAATCACACAGTGAAAACTCTTAAATACTTGCCCACCATGGGGAAATATGCTCTTTTCTCCACTGAAGTGCGATCCTGAAGTTGGTATATATAGTTGGTGGGTGTGGTGGCATAGCCCCCCCCCCCACACCTACATAGGTTTCAGATGGTATGGTGTGTTTTGTGTAGTTTTGGACAAGTGTTTACTTGCCCTGTAAAAAAGTACATGGTTAGGGATTTTTAGTTTTGTTACTTTTGTCTCGCGAAAATAACGTTCATAATTATGGGTTTTTGTTATATCAAAGTAGACCTCTATATATATATATATATATATATATATATATATATATATATATATATATATAGTATATATAGGGTCTGTATTAGAACATCGAAGTTCACAACTTCAAATGTTGTAATATCAACCCCTATTCAGTGAACGCTGAAAATAGCGAAGCCGCGGAACATCAAATTTCTTCCTAGGGAAGGAATTCGGTTGGCCATTCCTGTGGCTTCACTATGCTCAGCACTATGGTGGAAAGTTACGGGTCAAGATCAGGTAAGTGTGTGATTGTGTGGATGTGAGGGTTAGGGTGTGGGGTAGGTGAGTTAGGGTTAGGGCACAGGTGAGGTGAGTGTGCAATAGTGACGGACCTTAAGGTTAGGGTTTGGGTTAAGGTAAGTGGATAGCTAGTGGTGTGTGTACAGTTTAGTGTAGGGTTAGATGTAGGACTTTAGGTGTATGTGTGTGGATTGCTGTTTATTTGGTGTGATTCTGTTGCGTGTATGTGTGTCAGAACAGAACATTTTTTTCCCTTGGGGAAAAATTTGCTGTTCTGCATGTTCGTTATTGCCAGCGTTCGTTGAATAGGGTTCGATATTAGAACATTCGATGTTTTAAAAAGTCGATGTTCTAATATAGACCCATATATATCTATATATGTGTGTGTTTGTGTATAGCTAGACACCCTTTAGAGAATGATGAAGTTATATGATGTTTTTTGTATTTGAAATAGAACTAATTAAAACTTGTCATAGATGATTCTGAAATATTTGTTAGATTACTAAAACAGTGAGGCAAAGTGGTACTACAATCACTACAACACATCATTTGGTTACTGGTTTGTTTCTCAACTTAAGTGCCCTTATTGTGAATGATGAGGTTTTCTTGAGAACTCTATGGTATCTTCCTATATCCAAAAGATTTGTCATTGTTGACCTGGCACTCTTCATAATTGAAGGTAATTGTGGCTGCAGTGTATGTCTGCATATGGCTGTATGTGTGTGTGTGCGTGTGTGTGTGTGTGTGTGTGTGTGTGTGTGTGTGTGTGTGTGTGTGTGTGTGTGTGTGTGTGTGTGGGGATGCATAGGATGATATATATTTTTTTTTGTGCTTGTGGCCATGTGCTTTTGTGTGTATGCATGGACATGCAAGTAAGTCTGTGTGTGTGTTTGCAATTTATGGGACCCCCCCCCATCATGTCTTATGCCAACTGTCTGATGGCTCCAGCTCTGCTGCAACCCTGCTTACATAAATCAAGTATCATTAAATGAATGTAGTAAAGCACGTACTAACACTAGATTAAAATAACATAAATAAAATAGGTATTTTACTGTAATAAGACTGCTATTCCCTGAGATAATCAGCCTGGCTCATCAAAGTACTGGTAGACAGCTGATTCTGCAGGATGATTAAACAGATGAATCAAAAACATGTAAAGAGATTTCAAATTTACTTATTTATTTCAATGTGTTAACCTTGTAATCAGAATGACTGACTGACATACATACCTCTCAACTGTCCAGATTTTTGCAGAATGTTTAGATTTTTGCCTCATATTTTGGCCTATTTCTCATACAATGTGTGGTTTTCTGGCTAGGATGATCTGAGAATTGAAGTTACCAAATAATGATATACATTTGAGTTTCAGACTTCAAATCCTTCAGAAAATATATGCTAACACAATCCCTGTTACTCTAGAAACCTAGAAACTTTCTAAGTTTATAAGAGCAATATTTAAAATCTGTCCCTATTTTGGGCATTTGTCCCCCATTTTGTCAGGCTTTGCCCAGAGTTCTTGCACTAAAAGGTTGAAAGGTATGCTGACAGACACTTTTCTCCATGACACTAATCCTTAAGGCAAACTGACATTAAAAAGAGATATGACATAGCAAATCAGATATTACATACAGCAATGTACAGGTAACTGAACATAGTGTATATTTTATTGTAGAGGACGCTAAGTACATCACAGAGAAAGTTGTGCTATCCATCTCAGAAACTCGTGCAATATGATATTTATATTTCTACAGTAAGTACAGTTATGTGTACTATGATATTTTTAAGAAACATCCAAACATACTTGACAGTTATGGAAACTGAAGTGGTAATATACAGAGCAGAATAAGGTACTATGCAGGTGGAACTATTTTATAAAGTGATCTTTCTGCTGTGCTAAATCTAAGCAGAGATATAATGAGTGTGCCAAAACCTCCTGGCTTGTAACTGAAGAAGATGCCAGCAGCTGTATGTGCAGAGTATATTAGCTAAATGAGTGCAACAATTATACTAGAGTAGTTTACTAGAGTAGTTTGTAGGTAAATGTGTAGTAAATGGTTGCCTCTTTCAGTGACATTTTCCAGTATCCAAAAATACAGTTGTGCTGCCTTGACTCTATATGACTAATGAACCTACAGATCTCATTTAGGGTGGGATGACCTACCACTGGACCAGTAATCAAGGAACCTCAATGGTACAGTGCACTGAGAGGATGACAAGTACACACACTGTATTTCCAGATGCAGCTCTCTGCATCAGGTGCAATTTCCCACAGAGACCACAGTCAGTCTGGGGCTGGTTTCTCCCTCTTTCTCCAGATCACCAGTATGACATTCCACTAGCACAGCTATAGAGTTGAGTCCTTACCCAGAGTTCAAAGCCCGGTCCTCCAACACTCTCTCTGTCCAGCCAGTGCTCTTTGTGTCCCTGCCCAAGTAGCTGACAAATGCACACTCTTGGAGATTTGTTTTACACACACACACACACACACACACACACACACACACACACACACACCTGGGAAAGGCTGGCACAGGTTTATTAGCTATTCCCCTTCTGTCCAGACATTAAGGTAATTACCACTGCCACCAGAACCCCTTATCAGCTACTTTAAGGTCCTTAACAAAGGGTGTCCAATTTTACTGTGCAATATTGATATTAATACGAATGGTAGTTTGACCAAGAGCAAGGCTGTTAGGAGTGGCACACACAGTGTCAGTGTCACCAAATAAACATGCATGTACTC
This sequence comes from Protopterus annectens, assembly GCF_019279795.1. Taxonomy (NCBI): domain Eukaryota; kingdom Metazoa; phylum Chordata; order Ceratodontiformes; family Protopteridae; genus Protopterus; species Protopterus annectens. Next base: position 43,940,893 of record NC_056740.1, on the reverse strand, counting down.
TTAAAAAATAAATGTCTCTACACAGATTAGCCACAATGAAAGATTTAAATATATATAATAACAAATAATAAAAGAACAAGACAATACTAAATATATATATTCATAGTGACATCAGAGTTCAAAACCACAGGAAATATTTAAAACAACATTGCAGGACAGTCTCAAATAAATAAATAAAAATATCTAAACTAAGCCTCACTATATTCCTGACTGCATCTAGGCGAATTACTATAACCTGAGAATTTACTAATATAGCAAGGCAGATGTGGTAAATGGATTTTCTAGTTGTTGTCAGGTCCAAGACAGAATGCAGAATGCTCTTTCTCACGAAGATACTTCTCAAAATAATATCTAAAATATTACTTCTGGGATAGCTTGCAGAATGATATCACTTCTTGTCATCTGACTCCTAGTTCCCAAGCAAAACAATAATTGATGAAGCTGGCAATATTTAGCATCTAACTGTAAAAATATACAGACAAAGACTTCTCCTCAGATCTCTGGCAGATGCAAAAGTCATAAAACAATTGCATTTCTTCATGCTTTCAAGACTAGTAATTAGTTTGCCCTAAAGACAATACATAACATTTCCTAGTACAGACATTGTGTTTCTTGCTCCATTAAAAACTGAAATAAACCATCCTTTATGGCCTAGCCATAAAGTAATTTAATTTAAGTTATTTTTCTGAAGTTTGGTGGACTGAATTTAGCCTCCTGTATTCTAGTTTTCACTGTTAAAATATATATATTTTAACAGTTACAATAGTGCATGCACATTTCTCTTCTCTTCCAGTAGGGGACACTGTGACTAAACTTCAAGCACAGTACTCTACAAATACCTTTTCAACACACATTTGTGCAAGCAGTTATCTATACACATGACATGCAATTCTAATACATTTGTAACACAAGCATCTTGTATAAATCATTTTGACAGTCACCATTGACATAAAAGTATTTACAAAATTCAAGCTAGCTGTTCTCCCAGTTTCCTTTTGTCACATAGAGGATATTCAAAGGAATATGGTTATTATAAGGAACATAAACCAACAAGAGGCAGGATTTTTTTCTCATAAGGATTTCCATAGTGCCCAAGTTTCTGGCAGTATCTAGCAGGTTAGCCTGTAGGACAATATAACCCACTGGCATCATACTGTTGAAAGCATGAATACTAAATGTTAGTTATTAGTCAAGTCAGAATCCAAAATAATCAAAGGAGGAGGCAAAGAAAACCCAAGTATCTGCTGGATTATGCAATGAGAGAGAGATCAGCACACTTGATTTTTTTTTATATTGCCCCGAAAAGCATGGCATTAGTTTTGAATGCATTTGATGTGAGTATATTGATTTAAAACTGATGGTATATTATAGAGTCATGCTTCAGGGTGTATTGTATAAAAACAGAGACTTCACAGTTTTTATGCATAAGGAGATGATCAGCATATAAGACTGTCAGACCAGAAAGTTCAAGGAAAGGTTCACAAAAGTCAGTGAACTTAGAGCGGGGCTTAAAACTGATCCTTTGGGGGTAACTGACTTGATTAATGCAGTAAGATATATTACCAGATTAAACTTTGAATGTCATGTCAGACAAGTTGTTTTTTAATCATCATAGTGACTAATTAACAAAGCCAAATTAAGATACCATTTCTTTGAAGGAAAGAAAGATCAATTGATCTGAATGGTCATTGAATTATCAACCTGACTGAAAGCTCACTGAAGGTCAACAGGCTCACTGAATGATTAGCCTGATTGATGGCTCACTGCAAGTCAGCAGGCTCACTGACTGAGTTGCCTGGTTGAATGATCAGTGGAGGTCTACAAAGATAGTAGCATATCCTTCAGAAGTGATGATGCAGAAGGAGTTTTATTCCTTTACATTTTGGAGACAATAGCGAGGAGCCAAAACTTCCTGATCACATCAAAACATGACAGAGGTTAAGCAGATGGAGACCAGTAAAATGATTTCTTCATTGTATGCAGAAGGGGATCAGGATGAGAATGGTATGGTGGATTGTTGACATCAATATTGTAAGCAATGGAAGAGTCATACGAGTAACACTGCAAATATTCACTAGTTAATATTCACTGACATGTACTGACTATCTGGCAAAAACAGCTGATAAGCTACCCTTTGAACCTTTTTCTACTGGTAAATACCAGTACTAATTAAAGCTAAAATTTAACCAGGAGAAAGAAGCCTATATACAAAAAGGTTTCAGAGTTCCTTCTGATCATATGCCAAAATGAAAACCCTTCATTTGCTGTTTTAGTCAAATCAATTTAAAATGACCAATAAAAGCAGCAGTTTATGAAATACTTCAGAAGTGATAATCTGAAGAGTTAAACATACTTTAATAAAAAAATGTATAATTTACACTTAGTATTACTAAACAAGCAGACAAAAGTTCAGCTAGTGTTTCTATGAACCGAGGTTTCTGTAAAACATATATTCATGATATGTTGACTACTACAGAATCTGATAAAAATGACTCTGTCTGCTATGTATGGAAGGTTTAAATGCCATAAATATTTTATAGATGATTGTTTATTTAATGGTGCACTGCATGAAAAAGTAAGATATCTTGGTGAATTATAAATATATTGGCCAGAAGGTATCTCTAAGCAAGTAATTTAATAGTGTGTCATTCAAGGTATTGATTTATGCATGTTTGTATAATCAAAGTTAAAATGAAACTTATTATTCATTTTGTTTAAGCCACATATCTCTATATTAAAGTTTGCTGCCTAAAATGTAATATATCCAACCACCCCACTCACAAAAGTGTCTCATGCAATCAGTACTCAAGCAATGCAGAAGCATATCAAACTCTCTTCTCATTCTGAACATTGGCCATTAAGTCCATTTATAGTCACATTACCAGAATTAATGGTAAACACAGGTGGGCTAAGAGACTGGCAGTGTCCATACAAAAGGAATTAAAGAAAGTGAAACTTCTAGACAGATGGAGCCAGTGTAAATCATCGTTGTGTTATTAAATAGAATTTATACAGATGAGCTATACCTTCCCAACATGTTTCCTATTTGCAGCTATCCTGATGTTAAAAATACTATCTGCCCATATTTTTATGGCATTCCTGAAATGTACAGAAATAAACAAAATGCTCCCTTTTATCCCGTATTGTCTAGTAAATTATATTACATGGAGATTATGGCCTGTTATGTAGACTTTATTCTTAAATCATTCATAAAACCAGCTTGATAAACAAGAGATACTAGGCAGTTTTTGGAATACCTGAAAGCAGTGAAAGCTGATCTTGATTACCTCATTGCTGCATTAGATATTAGCTTAATGTATAATAACACTGAACATGATAAGGCCTGAAGATATGTTGGTTGTTATGCATATATATGACTTATAGAAGCATATATACAGAGAAATAATGTAGAATTTTACGAATACATATTTTCTATAATCTGTTTTAATTGACACTATTGTACACAAAAATTCAATAATACAGTTGGAAGTTTGACAGTGGCCCCACCATGTGCCTGTGGATATTCAGCATTGCTGTGTTATAAAAATTAAGTGTCTACCTGTGAAGCAATGTGCTGACTTTCTACTTGCAAAACAACTGTTTAAAGTCAAAATTAATGAGACCTTCTGCCCACTAGCCTACAAACTAATTAGGGATGCACCAACATACAACATTAGAAGTCTTAACCACTCAGGTCCACTCTTCCAAACCTCCCAAACAAAACTTCAGTGCACAAACTATGGCTACTCATTCTTTGGACCCAAACCGCAAGAATATCTGTCCTCTTATTTTAAAGATCATTCTACTTACACCAGATTCCATTAAGAACTAAAAGTACATCTTAAGACAGAAGGAAAATATAAATATTCTCCCCCCGTCTCCTTCTGTCCCTCCCTCACTCTTTCTCCCTGGTCATATAACATAACTTCATTCTATCTTACCTCCCTCTGCATAACATGTTCTGAACTTAAAATTTGCACTAAATATAGGGCATGATCATGTTGTGTTTTGTCATTCACTCTAAATATAATGTATATTTTAAGTATAGTTTTGTCATTCACTCTCAATATAATGTTTTAGATATATATATATATATATATATATATATATATATATATATATATATATATATATATTAGATACATACAGATACATTTAGATATAGATATAGATATATATATAGACATATATGTGCACTGCCTTTATACTCCAAAGCTGAGATTAAAATAGGTCCTTTAGAATCAGTGTCTTACCTCAATTAAGACATTTAAAATAAAGTAAATAATTCAAACAATTGCATCATATATAATAATTGTATTTTCCATAAATTAATTGTAAAGAAAGTGGCATAAGTATGTATGTGTATATATAAACAAATTCACTTTATAATCTTGAAATACTGAAACATAGAATTTCAGTATTAAGAGACTATAAAGTTGAATCTAAACAACACCGAAACTCCATAACCACGAAATTTAAAATTGCGAAGTTCAGCACACAACATACCACACTACACAAACAACAAACTTCCCACACTACAAACACACACACACACACACACACACACACACACACACACACACACACACACACACACACACACACACACACACAAACAAACATAACAATATAAACTAACAAACCTACACTACAAATTAGCTGGGGGCAAGCCACCCTGCACCCCCCACATGGGGGGCTGTGCCCCCACACCCCCTCTACTTATATATTCTAACTCCGAGATCGCACCAAACAAAAAAGACAGCAGTCTCACAACCAGACATTCTACAGTCCCTTGCACACATACATCACATATATACAACACCACCACATTCAACATTTAAACACTCATACTTTTACCTGCCTACCCTAACCCACATGTACAACTTCCAAACACACTCACATAAACTCACACATGTACCCAAAACCCTTATAAATTAGGCACTTACCTTAAATTGCACCTAAATCCACATACTAAACCAGAAACCATCCATACGACATATTCCACATCGCGTACCGTTAAAGCATAACTGTGAATTCGAAATATTCGGATACGCGGTTATGCACTTTCCGAATATTCAACTTCATATTCTCGAAATACTGAAATTCGATGTTTCAGTATTTTGAGATTATAAAGTGAACCCGTATAAACATATAAAGTGGCATAAATATGTATATGTGTTTATAAACACACACACACACACACATATATATATATATATATATATATATATATATATATATATATATATATATATATATATGTTCTGTAGTGTCCTCTTGTTATTTTGCTGCCATTTAAAATGTTTTAGTGTCTCATTTTTTTATTGTTCCCTGCCTTAATTAGTGCAACTAGCAGCTGTAGCATAGTCCAGATACAGGTTTGCTGCATATGTATGTGTTTGTAGTGGCTATTGTATTCTGAGCATGACTGTAACCTATCTGGTGAAGGGTGATTGGTCTAAGCCTTGGAATAAACACCTCCATTGGTTCTTTTGAATTTTTTTAATTAATTTTTTTTTTTTATTATTATTTGCTTCTAGTATTTAAGCTCTGTGTGTGAGCAGGTTTCTGCTTGTTTGGACATTGCACAGCAATGCGCACTGCCATGCACATGTGTACCATAGTTTGACAGATAAATTTGACAATTTTCCCTTAAATGCAGCTGTAGCACATTAGTGTAGTACTCATCTTTAGTGCATTTCTGGTCTAAGAAGTATTGCTAATGAGCTGTGAGCTATTAGATCACTAGCCAAAATGCCTTTCAGAAACATCCATCTACAAAGAACCTCCCAAATTGTGATAACAGTTCTTCAAACCTAGCATTATGGACAGTTAGACACCCCTTGCTTCTCTTCACAGCCTTGTTAACTTGGGTCTGCTGAGGCCATGTAGTAACCCTCTACTAATATCTCAATCTAGTAGTAAGTGCAAGAGATGTATCTACACCAAGAATATTGAATCCTTGCTCTTTATCACTCAAAAGAGTAACACTGAAGAGGTTGTCAACTCACCCACTACTACTCATGCACATAGTACCACTACTCATACAGATAGTATGCATCCAACACATAAATCAACTTGTATGGAGGTGGTCTTAAAAAACTTACCAAAATACCAGAGACCTCCAAAACATAAGACTGCTACAATTATCCCTTCCAACAGCACCCTAAACACATAGCAACACCAGAGTCTCACCTACCAAGCCCTTAAGGCATAACACAAATAAACCAAATTTTCTTGTCATTGCAGACTCCATAGTGAGACACCTGGATGTCCCAGTCACCAGGTTAGATAAAGAGAAAGTCATGGTTAGCCGCTTGCCCGTTGCCAGGATTCATCAGATCATACATGCACTCAGGTCTCCCTGCAACAACTACCATTATGACTCTGTCATAGCTTATGTTGCAGTGAACAAACTGAGACTTACCTCACTGGACAATATGAAGAGAGACATGATCTGAGTTCTGTGAGCATGTCTCTCAGGCAGTCCCTAGCCTTGAGACAATATGACGCTCACCTAGAATGATGCCACAGCATAAAGAAAAAAATATTGATTTCAATAATTGGCTTAGTTTTTGGTGTCATTCCAAGGGGATCCAGTTTCTGTCAGCCTGGTATGACATGGTTGAAAAACACTGTTGCTTTGCCAGAAATGGATTGCACCTTGCACCACTAGACTATTGACAAAGACTCTTGCCCCCCCATGCCTTTTTTAGACAAGGTCTCAAAAACAAAATTGCGAACATAAAAATTGCCAGTCATAACAAAATAAGGGTTATGCTGCTAAATGCTAGGAGCTTAAACTAAAAACTGCACACCATGGAAGCACTGCTATCACTGGAGGATGTAGATGTCTACAGTCACAGAAACCTGGTTCAAGGCCTCAGACAGTACACTGGCCTTGCAAGGCTGCAATACCTTCATATATATATTAGAGATAAATTCACCTCCTTATTAATTAGACAGGCCAAATCTATGGAATCTGCAAGTTCAGATTACTGTGGGTAAGACCCCCATTCAAGTCATAGCTAAATCCCCCTCCAGTGATCATGATGTGCACAAGGCCTACTTGATCAAACTGGAGTTAATCCAAATATTGCCAAACATTCTGGTCAGGGGGGATTTCAATTATCCCATCATCAACTGGAAAACCTACTCTAGCCCTAACTCACTAGCGCAAAAGTTCCTTGACTTTGTTCATAGGTTCATAGGTAGGTACTAGGCTATTGGCCCAAGGGCCTAAGTAAGCCTAACCAACAAAGTTTCCTGGCTTATGCCAATCCAAGAAAGTTAATTTCCTGTGCCCCTGTCGGGCAGAGCAACAGAAGTAATCCATGGGGTGTATTTCCTATTTCCCATCCACTCATCAAGATTTTTCTTGAAGAGTGTTAATGAGGAACTTTGCTTGACATATATGGGTAGCCTGGTCCAGAGTATGGGAAATCTCTGGGACAGAAATCTATCCCTCCAGCAAGTCCTGTTTATTGTGGTGACAAGATTTAGGTCTTTAGAGCATGTAGCTCAGAGGGATTGGGATTTCTTTAGGTGTAGCATGTCCAACAGCTCTGGGTTTGACATAGCTTTATATGTTAGGCAGAGATCACCTCAGAGTAGGCGATATGCTACAGAGTAAAGCTGGAGTTTATTTGAGATGATCAGTGTAGGGCATCTGTTTGAGGCCAGTAATTCTCTTTGTGACGTACTTCTGTGGCCTTTCCAGCTGCTGCAGATGTCTTGTGAGGTACATTCCAAAAGGGACATTGTACTCTATAATGGGTCTAATGAGTCTCGAGTAGAGGGGAACAATGACCTCTTTTTTCCTGGATGAGAACCCTTTTGTGATGAGGTGTGCCATGTAGAAGGATTTCATGACTACTGTGGCAATGTGAATATCAAATTAGAGACTACTGTCCACCTGGGTCACAAGGTCTCTTATCACACATTTGGTGTTAAGAAGACTGCTGCCTATGTGGTAGTTCATGGGTACAGAGTTTTTACCAAAGGGGATAACAATGCACTTTTTGGCATTGAGCTTGAGGCCATGGCTCTGACACCAGGCATCTGTCTCAGTGAAGCCCCTCTATAGGATGTCCACATAATTTGGGGACTTGACTATAGATCCTAGTTTGCAGTGATCTGTGAACTTCATTAGCCAAAGGTCTTATGCGTTAGCCTGTACTTCAGAGAAGTAGATACCAAATGGGAGAGGTCCCAGAACTGAACCCTGTGGTACTCCACTTGTCACTAGTTTTAAGTCAGATTCTGAGTCTGCAACTTTTACAGTGTGGGTTCTGTCATTGAACCAGTTGGCATCATAGGGATTTATACCTAGTTTAGTGAGTTTAGCTATAATTCCAGAATGGGGGATGGTGTCAAAAGCCTTGGCAAGGTGAAGATAGGCTGTGTGAACCACCTTATCCTCGTCTATTGCTTTGGTGACTGCCTCAAAGAAGTCGACCAGGTTCAGGAGGCAAGATCTGCCTTTCACAAACCTGAACTGGGTAGGGTCCAGAGTTTGGAGGTTGCCAATGTCTTTGTTTATGAATTCCATGATGATATGTTCCATGGCCTTGCAGACCAGGCTCGTCAGGCTAATAGGGCGATAGTTCCCAGGATCAGTGGTGGCTCCCCCTTTGTGGAGTGGGATAACTGTTGCTGTGAGCCATTCAGTGGGCACAAAGCCTGATGTGAGGCTATGATTGAACATGGTGCTTAGGTGGGGAGCCAGTTTGTTCTGAAGTTCATGTAAAATGCAGCCGGGGATGTTGTCCAGTACCATGGATGCTGTGTTTTTGGCTTTAGAGGATACTGCTTTTACCTGTGAACACCAGAGCAGATCTAGGCATTGCCATTGAGATTCTTGACATAGCTATAAAATGCTTTGTGGCTGTCCTTAGAATCAGTGGCAATCTTGTTTTCATAGCTAGCTTTGGAGGATCTTATTAGGGATCTCAGCTTCTTGCTGAGGCTGAACAGGGAGCTCCTCCACTTATGGGATTTTACTCTCTTTTGCAACAATTTCTTCCTTCTGTTGTAGAGTTTGTTTATGGCAGGGGACCACCAGATTGGCTTCCTTTTTTTGGAGGATAGCATCTTGGTTCTGAATGGGATAGTTCGATACATGCACTCATGTAAGTGCTTACAGAGTGCATTTGTGTAGGATTCAGCAGTCGTAACTGTATTGTCCATCTGTATGGGTGTCATGAAGTTCACCATGTCTGTCTTAAGAAGCATGAAATTGGCTTTGGAGAATTTTTTTACCATGGTTTCCATAATGGGGGGTGGGGGTGGGATGTGGATACCTAGGGTGATTAGCTTATGGTTGGATCTGACCAATGAGTAGTTGACTTCAGGTGTGGAACACCGGTCACTCATGTTGGTAATGACTAGGTCTAGGATATTGTTGACCCTGGTGGGGGTGTGGATATGTTGATCCAGGGCATTGGAATTTATGAATTCCAGAAAGTGCTGAGCGAAGGAGTTGGTACATGAGTAGTTATCCCAGTTAATGGTAGGGTAGTTGAAATCACCCAATATTAGGGTGTTTGGTTGAACCCTTATATTTTCCAGTATATGAAGAAAAGATGAGTAGGAATCCTGGGACATGGTGGGGGATCTGTAGCAAGCTACAATTTGGATTGCAGTTTTGCCCAGAGTTAGTTGCACTTGGATAACCTTGGCTGCATTATGCTGAGCAACTAGCCTGGAGGTGTGGATATCCTTAATGAATATGGACACACCTCCACCTTTGGTGTTTCGGTCCAGGTTAGATGGCCGAAAAGTGTGGTATGAGTTACAACCTGGTAATGCAGGGGTGCTCTCTGGAGCCCAGGTCTCAGTCACTGCACAGACATCAATGTTCTCCATTTTAAGGAGTGCCTGTAGTGAGTGCATTTTGAGATGTAGACTTCTAGCATTGAGTAGCATTACCCTCAGTTTTTGCTTGCCTGTTCCTGTTATGCTGGTGAATTTGTCATTTGAACCTTATCTAAAAAAGGCACTATAGGGGCAGCAAGAGCCTTTGTCAGTATCCGGAATCCCAGGGGTGACAGGTGCAGGCCATCTCTGGCAAAGCATCGTGGTCTGTCAAACATGTCCCAGGTAGACAGATACTGGATCCCCTTAGAATGACACCAGAAGCTTAGCCAATTGTTGAAGTCAATCATTTTGTCCTTGTGCTGCTGTATCATTCTGGGCGATGGCAGTATGCTACTCAGGGCTATCATACCTGCCTGGGCTACAAGATCGAAGAGTTCTTCCATATCTCTTTTCATATAGTCCAGGGAGGTACATCTCAGGTCATTCACACCAACATGGACAATCATAGAGTCATATTTGTAATTGTTGTGGAGAGACCTGAGTGCATGGATTATGTGGCGGATCCTGGCACCCGATAGACAGCTGACAGTGACCTTCTCCTTGTTTAGCTTAGTGAGTGGAACATCAGTGTGCCTGACTATAGAGTCACCTATGACTAGTATGTTGAGTACGTTGTTTTGCCTTATGGGCTGTGGTTGAGTGGCACACTGAGTCTGTGGGCTATGTGTCATTTGGGTTGTGTTGGTGGTGGGAGGTTGCTTGCTTTTCTGCTTTGGAGGTCTCTGTTGCTTGAGCAGATTATTATTGAGAGCCTCCTTGAATGTTTTTGTGTTTCTATGTGTGGATTTTGGTGGTGTAGGTTTAGTGGGACTATGTGATGAGTGTGGTGTGGTGCAAGTGTTTACCTTCTCCTCTTGACTATCAAGTTCAGTCTTTGTTGGAGAGAGCTTTACCTCCGGTTTGGCTAGATAAGTGCATCTTTCACAGGTTGTAGTGTTGGGTGGTCAGAGGAGAGGGTTGTTTGTGTACATGAGGCAATTGCTACATTGCCCCAAGATACCCAGATTCATCAGATAGACAGGAAAGAACACTGGGAGCTGACCCTTGGATATGCCTGAATAAAAAAAATATTTTCCTCTAGACAAGTGAGGAAAGTGAGTACAAGAGCTTTTTTTCTCTAAGCAAGTGAGGAAAGTAAGTACCAAAACTGTTTTCCTCTAGGTAATGAAGAAGGGTGAGTGCTGTGGTAATTAGTAATTTATTTAGTGCTTACAACAAGTTCTGAACAAGTGCCAAGCACGGATAAGCAAATTCAAGTGCTAAAATTAAGAATCTGTGTCTGGATCTTGTTGTAGATAGGCTACCTAGTGCTTACCACTCCCACTGATAAGATAGAAGACTCCCCTCCAACACAGAAAGGCTTGGGGGCACAGAAGCCTACAAACAGTTCTGGATACAGCAAATCTGTATCTGGACTAAACTAGTTACATGGGGAGGTGGGACGCAAGCGCAAATGCAGGCTTTTAAACCAGAAAGTTGAAAGAGATGGAAAAATAGCCCAAATGGCCAATAAACTGCAATTTTTGGGCCAGAAACCACTCTTGTGGTAGATAGGCTACCTAGAGCTTACCACTCCCACTGATAAGCTAGAAGGCTTCCCTCCAACCCAGAAAGGCTTGGGGCACAGATGCTTACAAACAGTCCTGGATACAGCAAATCTATATCTGGATTAGACTACTTACTTACTTATTTATTTTTTTTAGTTACGTGGGTTGACTTTCTCAAAATGCTCTCTCTGTATTAGAAAGAATGAGCTAACGACAGTAGCAAAAACACTTTAAATGCAGTACAAGCTGGCACACGAGTGTGGAGCAATATTAAGGCAAATACAGTTTAAATAAATGCAGATAAGTTAAAAATGACAACAAGTTTATGAAAAATCAAATAAGAGCATTTGAACACTTAAAAGCACACAGAACAGCAAATTAAGGTATTAAGGTAGAAGACAATTATGTAAGAGCAGCTCGAGAAACTATAAGTAATTTTTTTTTTTTTTTTTTTTGTGGAGAGGGATGGAACAGAGAAGATTAAAATGCTATAGAGGATGTCTTTCCCAAATGCTCTCTCTGTACACATCAGAGGAGATGGGACGAAGTGTCTGAAATCAAAATATGATCTCACTGTACTCAGATGAGTGAGCAAATAAGATGGGCTCAGTAGGAGTGTCCAAAAACAGATTTACAGCAGGGGCAGGTAATTCCAAAGCCACCAAGATTAATACCACAACAAGAACAGGGAGGGGGTTGGGAGACTAACTGCAGCTAGAGACAGTGAGTATTATCTCCCTGTATTATATTATAAATAACAATTATCTACAAATTTCTAATCTTAAATAAGTGCATAGAAAACTATACTTAAATCAGCTTTTGTCAGATGATTTATGCAGGTGAATCTCAGCAGTCAACCACTCGGAAGATAAGCTGAATGATTAAAAAATGTGACCAGCACAGATTATAATGCAAGCAGAACCCCCCAGGCTAAGTTAACACAGAATTTCAAAAGCAGTCTAACAACTTTCAATGTATCCAGATGGCTACACTTTTTCACACTTCAGGCAACTGACTGCAGCTAGAGGCAGGGAGTATTATCTCCCTGTATTATATATAACAATTATTTACAAATTTCTAATCTTAAATAAGTGCAGAGAAAAGTATACTTAAATCAGCTTTAGTCAGTTGATTTATGCAGGTGAATCTCAGCAGCCAACCACTCGGAAGATGAGCAGAATGATTAAAAAATGTTAACGCAAATACCCTAGAACAAATTTTCAAACTGCAACAAGAGGAACAAACTAAATCTGATCCTCACTAACATGATAAACAAATGTACCACCGCAACTGTCAGACCCTCATTTGTTAAACTGGACCACGAATCAGTCACATCAAATTGGCACTAACACCTGAACTCAAAAAGGGTGAAGTCAGACTAAAAAACTTCACAAATGCAAACTATACCCGCCTTGAGAAGGTATAAATGCATTCCAGGCCCCACCCCAGCTGGAAGTGTTAACTGCACCAAAGCTTACACTAAAGCCCTGTATAATCACTTGTATAATAAGTTTCTAGATTCAGCTGTTCCAGAGAGAATCAAAGTCAGAGCCTCAAGTAAGAACAAGCTGCCCTGGTGGACATCCAGCATCAACAAACTTTACAAGAAATGCAAAAAATTGCTGTCTAGGAAAACTAAGGCAATGTCCCAACAATGGAAAAGCACCCTCCTCAGCCTCAGCAGGCAAATAAGACAACATGTCAAATCCTGTAATGGTGACTTTGAGAAAAACGTACCAGTCACAGCCAAGGTTAACCATAAGGCCTTTTACAGCTAAGTACACAGCCTAAAAGTTAGAACCCAAGTATCTGCTGAGCTAGTGTCTAACGGTATCACATACACTTATCCTGCAGCGATAGCAAACCTGCTGGCAGACAGATTTGTTGAAACTTTCACTCCCTTATCCCCTCCAAACTCCCACTCACTCTACATATCTAAAGAGCAGGTCATTAAAGCTTTGTCTAAGGCAAAAAACATAGTCTTTCTGGGACCAGACAGCATCCCAGGCTGTCTGCTAAACAAACTAAAACATGAACTAACATAACCATTAAGTACCCTATTCAATCAAAGCCTAGCCACAGTCTATGTTCCTGCAGAATGGAGAAGAGCAACAGTTATTCCCCTCCACAAAGGTGTCTTAGCAACAGACCCATGGAATTATACACCCATAAGTCTGACCAGCCTCATCTGTAAGGCCGTGAAACTTATCATCATGGACCTCATAAATAGGCAACCTCCAAACCCTGGCTCCGACTCAATTCAGAACATAGTGGTAGCACAAGTGCCTGCCCTTTGTGCATTTCTTTGTGACTTACGGTTGCCTATGTCAGATGGACAAAGTAGAAAGAAGCTAGTTCTTACTTTCTCAGATGGTTGCACTAACCAAATGTACTGTACTTTTTTTTATATACTTTTTCCTGCATAATTCAAAAATTATTTTTATATGGGTCATGGCTAAGATGCTGACAGACTAGCAGCAGATTTTTTTCCTGCTCTGCTATAATTTTTATTTTATTTCTGACAGGAAATTATTTTATAAAGTTATTATATTCATTTTTATTAAATATTATTCATTTGAAGTTTCCTTTAGGATAATATCATTTTTTTTTATTTTGATATTTTCCTGTCCAAACATCATTTGAATATCTCTTTATCTACAATTCAAAATGAGCCACATAAAACTAAGCTCTCAGGGCTCATCTTTAAAAAAATATATACAATTTATTCTTACCAACTTTTAAGAAATCTCTCTTAAGACAGACAAAATAGACAACAAAATAGATAATTTTAAAGAGAAATGTTCTAAGCAAATGGAACAAAGACAGGGCACTTTAAACCAACAGAAAACAGATTTCGGGGATAGAGGATGCTGTAAATGACTTTGAAGGAAGACTATCCAATGATGAGCACAATATAGAATTTTTGTTGAAACAGAACTCCTTACTTTTGGAAAAAGAGATGATCTTGAGACTAGATCTCGGAGAAATAATATTAAGATCTTTGGTCTACCTGATGGAATTGAAAGAGATAATATGAAAAACTTTTTAACATCTTGGCTTCCTAAATCCCTAAATCTATCAGACGCTATGTGTTTTGGCTCTGAGAGAGCACATAGATCCCTAGCTGCTGCTGCTTCCTCCTCAGAGAACTCAGCTTGGATCAACTATTGTAAGATTTTTTTTTCTACACAGGATAATGAACTGATCCTAAGAACAGCTTGGACAAAGTCTCCTATTAAACTTCAGGACAAAATAATAACATTTGGCAATGAGTATTCCTCTGTTGTAATGTCCAAGAGGAAATGTTTTTTTTACCTTTAATAAAGGAACTAAAAACATCAGATTAAAGTCCACCTACTTTTTCCAGTCAGACTGAACAATTTTTAATCAAATGAAACAAAAATCTTTGGAGATTTAGACAGTGCCATAATATTCTTGAAACCAAAGAATATTTTAGATAAGACAGAGGATATGGAATTGAGTAGCAGCTCGTTGAAGAGACAAGCTGAAAGAAATAATTAAAAAGTAAAGGAAAAAAGAAGAAACTAAAAGAAAAAATGACTTTATGCACTTTTAAATATTAACTACTTATACAATATTGCCTTTGCAGTCATTGCAGCTAATTTGTTCTATTATGAAAATACTTAAATGGAAGCTCAGATTTACTCTCTACAAAGGTAATCTCTTTGTGTATATACATGTATTCATACTTATGTTTGTGTGTGCATGTGTATGTATTTATACACACACATATATATATATATATATATATATATATATATATATATATATATATATATATATATATATGCATGTGTTTATATATATGTATACATGTACACACACACACACACACACACACACACACACACACACACACACACACACACACACACACATATTTTTTCTTTTTCTTTCCTCTTTCCTTTTTTTCATGTTTGCTTAGATATAAAAGTTGGGTGGACTATGTGTCTTTTTGGGACTCATTCTTGTCACTTAATGCAGAAATTGATTGGTTTTGTTGTAATCTCAATTGTTGTTTGATTATGAGATGTTTGGGTTGGAGAACTCCAGATTTGGATATGACTGATAGTATTCTTGCTGAATGTTAACGTTGTTGGATGTTTTGTGTGGTGTGTGCTGTCTTCACTTAGTACGCTTTAATCTGGTTTATGCTATATGGATAAATTCCTAGTTTTGGCTAGGGGAGTTATTTGTTTACCATAATTCAAGCTAGTGATGGCTCTGATTCTCCCCCCTGTAGTTAGCAATCTTCTCTGTTTGCACTTGGGAGGAGAATGATTTAATTTTTAAGGTTTTTGTGCTTTGGGGTCTGGTAGTACTGGAGTCTTCATGTCCTTGGAGGGTGTGTATAGTCTTTTGGGCTCTTGCTGGTGATTTTTTTGTGCTGTTCTGTTAAATCAGATGCTTGGAGGTTTGATTTGAATGGCTGGGATGTCAGCTCAAGTGTAGGGAAATAGTAATAGTTCATATTCCCTTACCTTCTTATGTGGACTTTCTTGATGCATTTGTTCCTGCCACTGTCGCCAGTGTAGTGGTTGAGATATTCTTTGGATGGGGGTTCTTCTGCAGACATTTGATGGTTCAATTGAAAGGGTGCAACCTTTGAACCTGAATTATATTGTGTTGGACTAAATATGTCAGACAAATTTAAAGGTGCCATACTTTAGTCTATTTCCTTTTTCATTATATGTTGACTTGCATTTAGTGTAATTACTTCTTGATATTTAAACGTGTGTAGTAGGGACTTTTATTTAGCAATATGTTCAATTGATTTCTGTAGCTTTGAGTTTGACTTGCGATCTTGACTCTTCACATGTACAGTGGTGGGTTCTGTTCAAATCTTGCAAGGTATGTAGTCCCTGTTGAAGATCTTTATAAAGTATAAATGAATAATCTAATGAATCATTATGGTGCATGAATGTTCAGTGGATTTAACTAATATATAAAAAGCAGAGGCTTGCTGCTGGTGAAATGTTTTGCAGGAAGTGCAGTTGCAAGTCCCTCTCAAACCACGCTTCCCTCTTGTTCTTCTAATGCCATGGTTAAACTACTAAATATTTAAACTGATGATGGACAAATATTGTTTGCACAATTAAATCTGCCTGAACAGTATTGAAAACTTAATCATTTTAAAAGGAAAGGAAAAAGCTAATTGACACCTGCAGTGCAAATATGTGGCTAGATAAAGGGAGTTGTCTGGAGCAGAAGGGTCTGGAAGGAAGACAGAAGATGATGAATGATCACTTCATTTAGTTCAGATTAATAATAGTATTTCAGCACATTAAGGAATTTGATCTAAATAATTTATTGACTTAGTTAATCGATCATGTGAAGTTTAAACACTCTGATTAATATCACTTTGAGATTGTTGACTTTCTAAAAAATTGTAGTCTCCTTTCACTCAAAATAGTAAATAAACAGTTCCATTGTTAGAGAGGAGTAGAAGCTGTCCTTGCCTGAAGGTGACTGTTTATAATTAAGATGTATATTGTTTTCCACTTATCCACAGATCAATAATATTGCTAAGGCTTCTTATTGCTATTATTAGGAATTCAGTCAAGATCCTGCAATTAATAACCTTGATTTAATGGGCAACAGTAAAACGGCCATGCTAGTTAATGTGGCTGCTGTTAAAATGGTTAGTTCAAAGTGACTGCTACAATCCATATCTCTGAGTCTCATCCTTGGATTGTGTTTCAATGATTTGTAAACAAATCATTTTATATTAAGTAATCACTAATTAGAAGATGATGCATTGCATACCAGTGTTCATGGCTGAACCTTGAACTAACCGTGTAGTTATTGAAATACAGACTTAAGACATGGCATGGAATAGCACTATGCAGGATCATCTGAGAAACCCTAGTAACAGAATAATATGCTCTTGAACTTGCACTCAACTTAAGGTTTCACATTCTAATTTTTACCTTGCAAGGAAACAACATTTTGATACTGTATACTGGTATGCTTTTCCCCCCTTCAACTATATATTTGAGAATTCACTTTAATAATTTCCTGATGGGGAAGACTCTGCTTGCCTGCTTCCCATCACCTACTTTGTGCATATACAAACTCTAACACTGTGTTACCATAGAAATAGGGAATGCCTTTTGGAACTCTGCAAATAACCTTCTGACAGCATTGCAGTCAATATTGAGACCCCTTGTCATATATACTTCATATGTGTCTCTGTGATAGTGTCACTGTACAGTTGAGAAGTATGGATATGGTTTTAACCAGCTCAGGTGTGATTTAGTAGCAGCAGACTATAATGTAAGAGCAGTCTTTATCTGTTTAAACCACTTTAAAGATGGTTATTTAGGAATAGCTCTTTTCATTATGGAAATGTTGCAGGAGTCCCCTTTATAGAATTGGAACAATCCAAACTGCATAGATAAAATTTTAAATTACAGTTATAGTGCTGGGGGGGGGGACTTATGCTGATATGGTTTGCTTAGAGGCTAGGTATGTTTTGATGTTATCCTGCTTGTCATGTTACTTTGTATATTTTAATTACAGAACATTGGACTTTTCATATTTCATGTAATATTAAAACTTGCCTCTCTATATGTTTATTACTTGATGATTGCTGAAAATGATAGATTTTGCAGCAACTATAAGTAATATTTCATTATTTGCATTGCTAAACTGCGACATATAATTTTGCCGTCTGTTACAGAACTGTAGAGTGACAGCAGAGATACCCAGTTTATTACAAACTCATGTAGTTGCTGGGATAATCTAATTTAATAATCCCCTGTATCAGTTTTAATGTATAATATTGAATTTTTGTAGTATTAATTAGAGAAGCTTCACTTATGCAGTAGTCTCATGGTATGGGGTGACACTATCTCCTAAGAAACAATTGAGTGGAAAATAAAATTAATTGAGGTTGTTATTTGATGACATGTTTATACCAGGATACTTTTAGTACACATCACTGCCTTTATAAAATGTGTAGTGTACATCATAGAGCAGTGCTCCTAACATTTGCTCAGCTGTCAAACTCCTGAGGTGGATTTATAGGTGAATTGTTCAGAAGTCACCCTCAGTTACTGAACCTTCAGTTTCCAAGTTTAATTCTTCCATCAGTTCATGTCTCCATGTTGCTTTAGTTAAGCTGTACTTCAGTATCTACATTCATTTAACTATAATTGTTATAGAGTAAAGGAAAATGTAGTATCATTAAGATTATAGTTTTTTAT
The DNA here is from genome assembly GCF_019279795.1 of Protopterus annectens. NCBI lineage: Eukaryota > Metazoa > Chordata > Ceratodontiformes > Protopteridae > Protopterus > Protopterus annectens. Next base: position 43,922,238 of record NC_056740.1, on the reverse strand, counting down.
TATTATAAGAATACATATACAATGTTTAAATATTATTTAAATATTATTACATACTCATATGATATGTTGATCAATCTGATCAAGTTCATTAATCTATGGAATGCTTGGTAGGTTAGCATAGTAAGACAATGTCACTGTTTCTAATAGAATACTTAAAATGCTAATTTCTTACATATATTATTTTCATTCCTAATTGGTAAAGGCCATTTCATTCACTGATTTGATAATAATCTACAGTTTTCATATTATAGTATATCAGGGTGTTGTTGTTAAGCAGGAATCTACCTTTTCTAGAGTATGTGGTTAAAAGAAAGGGGAGGTAGAGGAAAAAAATAAAAAAAAATCATTATATCAGAATTGGAAAACTTTGAATAAGTTTTCAGTTTTTCTTCTCAAAAATGTACAACAAAAGGTATGCTGGTGATATGCACATTTAAAAATCAAACAAAAGTAAAGCATTTTAGAGTATATTATTATCAAAAATAAAAGATATATGTGAATGGTTTTACATATGCAAACAGTTTACTGTTACTTTTCAAACATGAACAGCCTAATGAGTTAAATTGGAAATAAACTCACGTGTAATAAGATAATTTTAATACATTTGCCTTTTAAGGTAATTTTCACTGCTTCTATAAGTGGGCATCAATTGAGATAGAATCCTACACCTGAATAGTTAAATACTCTTTAATGTAATTGACAAGTTGTTTTTGGTTTTGTTCTCTGCTAAAGCTGTTCATTAGCTGAAATAGTTAATGCTGATGAATTATAATACAACTTTGAGAATACTTTTAGTGGGTTTTTTCCCCATTTTAGTGAATGCACCAAAACAAAGTTCACGAAGTAAATAACTACTTGGACAGTTAATATTTTAACAAAAGAACAGAGTTGTATGTTATAATCTATATATATAAAAGTATAAACTTTAAATCTTAATCAACATTTAAATGGTTATTAACTATGCAGTTCTAAATTCTATCTTCTTTTCTTTCGGCTTTTCCCAGTTAGGGGTCGCCACAGCGGATCACCTGTCCACTCATGATTGGCAGTGGAGTTTTACAGTGTCAAGTTGCCAGCCCGGCACCCAACCTTCCACAGGAGGCACTCACGCATGCACTCACACCTAGGGCTAATTTAGAGTGTCCAATCCACCTACTGCATGTCTTTGGAATGTGGGAGGAAACCGGAGCACCCAGAGGAAACCCACGTGACCACAGGGAGGACATTAAGACTCCTCACAGAAAGCACCCCAGCCAAGGATCAAATCAGAGAACCTCTTGCTGTGAGGTGATAATGCTAACCACTACACCACTGTGGCCGCCCCACAGTTTTGAATTCTATAAATAGTTTAAATATTCTGCAATATCTGTTCAACAAATTTGCCATTGTAGAGGTACTATCTCATAACTATTTAAATTGTATGCCTGTGAATATAAAGATGTTACCCTCAAGAATAAATTATACTAAATTACATATATACAACGATAAGTAGCTCAATTTACATATATGCAGGATATCCTGTTAACTTTTTCTAGTTTTCATAACTAATATAGAGAGGGCTTAATCAAATGTTTTGTTTATTTTATACTTTATAGTATAAGAATTATCACTGTAATTATATAGAGGGGTGGTTAGGGCTTTATCTTTGTTTTATTTTGAATGGGTGGAATTTTTTGGATAGATTTTCTATTCAAGCAGGGAGTTTTACACTCCATGTGGGATTTGAAAGTCTTTGTAATTAAATGCTTACAATTAACAAATGTTATCTTATTGTTACAGGTGTCAGCAAACATTGTTTGTGTATCTATACTATTCACATCTTTTGCTAAGAAATATATGAATATATATATCTTGCAAATATGTAGAGAAGTGGTTAAAGAGTATATTCACTATTTGGAATTTATAGAAATTTCATTTATAAACCCAATACTTCAATTTCATGACTTGTTTCAATTGCATATTGCTAAACATTAATGGTTTAAATAATAGTTGTAAGAGAGAGAATTTAAATAAGTTTTTGAGAATTTTTAATTCTGAGATTGTTTTTTCAAAAGACTCATTTATTGCAGACTGACATTGACAGACTTAATACAAAAACATATGCTCTATCATCTAGCTCTCAACATATTCAGAAAAGTAGAGGTGTAGCAATATTATGGAAAAATACTATACCTATTCCTAAAATAATTAATTCCTATAAAGATGATAAATGGTTGTTATGCTCTGTTACACTAGAAATTAATAGGAAACATTACACATTTGTCAATCTGTATTGGTTTCCTGGAATAGGAATTAGGAGTGTTAAGAAACAAATGGAAGGAACTGTACATATTATAAGGGGCAGTATTTTAATAGCAGGGGACTTTAACTGTATTTTAAAAGATGAGGATTCTAATGCCACTAGAAAGAGAAGACTATCTGTACATGCTAAGGAACTAAAACATTTATTGACTTAATTCAAGTCAGAGATCCACATGACTTTTCAGAAACAGAATCCCTTGTTTTTACACACTACTCTCAAAGATACAGAACACGACTGAGAATTGATAGAGTATTCATATCTACTGATTTAATAAATAGTTTAGACAAGGTTAAGATGGTATCTTCTCCACTTTCTCACCATAATGCAATAACTTTTCAATTAACATTAAAGCAAAATCTTAAAAATCCTATCAAACTTATTCCAGCATATATAACTACTTTGAAAGGCTTTAAAGAATATTTTCAGAAAGAAACTGAATTTTTGATTAGTAATTACACACAAGACACTTCTATTATATATATATATATATATATATATATATATATATATATATATATATATATATATATATACATATATATTTATATATATATGTGTGTGTGTGTGTGTGTGACACCTTAAAGGCATATTTATATGGCTGAATTATATCTTGGTGGGATCTGTACAGATCCCCGACGGCACTTTCTTCCGAAGCAGAAATCACCGAACATACATAACCAAAAGTGCTGTTCACCGAAGCAGCACTTTTGGTTATGTCTGCTGGTTGTGCTGGTTGCACTATGGTGCGGTTAAGGGAATTCCCTTTTCCCCAGTGTTTTGTGACCTTGGAGTGAGAATATAAAAGTAGGGGGGTGTGGGGGGCACAGCCCCCCACACGGGAAAGGTGCAGGTGGGCTTGCCCCCCTGCATAAAAGAAGATTTATTATTTTTTTGGCTTTTTTCGAATGCACTTTAAAGAAAGCGGTTTTTCAGTGAAAACGCTTTCATTAAATTGTGTTTGGTTATTGTGGATTTGGACTATTGAACTTTCATTCTATAGTCCTAGATCCATCTTGGTATACTTTAAAGAAAAAACAATGGAATAAATAATTGATAAAATTACAAGAACAAATAGATAAATTAAAAATAGTCAAAAAAGAAGTATAGATGTGTTAAAACAGATAAACGAACTGAATGATAAATATCTAGAAATTCTAAATCATAAAACAATGATTAATTTGGAAAGGATCAAAATCTTTAGTCATTCAGTTAACCCAAAGTATATGCATAAATTAGCTATGAGAACTGAAATATACAACAAAACCATCCACATTAATGACATTTATTCTCATTCTAAAAAAAAGAAAGTCTCTGACTTAGAAGATATTCTAAAATAATTTAGGGATCACTTTACTAGAATAACTGGAGATAATACTTTAATGGTTTCGCAAGAAAAAATACAAAAAAATGAAGAAATATAGTACAAAAAACTATTGATCAAATTAATCTTATTGACATTTTAGAATCTGAATTAAAGACACACATTAAAACATTAAAAAATAAATAAAGCTTCTGGTAATGATGGTATCATTTCTGAAATCTATAAGTTAATGACAAAAGATCTTTTGAATATTTTACTTAAAGTCTCTTACATGGTAAAAATTTTAGAAAGTGTCCCCCCATCATGGAAATATGCTTTCATTACCCCAATATTAAAAGCCAATAAAGATCTAATAAAATGTTTATCTTACAGACTAATTTCTTTGTTAAACATTGACTATAAACTATTTATGTTCATATATACAGCTAGATTGAAACAGGTTCTTCCTCTTTTAATTGATAATATCAAACAGGTTTTATTTTAGACAGAAATTCATATGATAATATTAAAAGAATAGTGACCCTGACTGATTTAGCCAATAAAACAAAATAAATGTTAACTATAGTAAGCCTCAACTTTCATTCTATTTTGATTCAGTAAATAGGAACTATCTTTCATTAGTACTTGAAGAAAGTAATTTTTCTGATAAATTTATTTAACTCATTAATCTTTTATATATTAATTCTCAGGCATACATTAAAATAGGGTCAATTGCATCAGAACCAATAAAAATTTCCAAAGGAGGTAAACAGGGATGCCCACTTTCACCTTTGTTGTTTATTTAGTTATTGAACCATTTGCTAATCTTATAAGATCACACCCTGACATTAAAGGTGTGATTAAAGAAAAAGACTTAACAGTAAGTCCAATTGTTTACAGATGATATTCTTTTGACCCTAAATGACTATAATAGCTCTCTTTCAATTTTTTTTTTACTTTAATGGAGGTTTTCCCCAAAAAAATCCAGACTTACTTTCAAAGAAATAAGACAAAAATATTACATATAAATTATTGTAAAAAGGACATGGGGGAATTCTTCAACAAATACGAAGTTCAAGAAAATCAGATAAAATATTTAGGAATAGTTATTCCTGAAAGTGTTAATAAAATAATAGATATCAATTATGAATTTAGCCTTTCATCTATAAAAAACATTATAAATAAATGTAAGATATACTTTTTTACTGTGGATGAGAGCTTTTCTATAATTAAAATGACTGTCCTCCCTAAAATTTTATATTTAGTGTAATCCTTATCTTTACTGCCTTAAAACCTTTGTAAAACAGTTTAATTCTTTACTTTTAAGATTCTTATGATACCGTAATAAACATAGAATAGCATTAAGCAATTATACTAGAGACTGGTCTCATGGAGATATTGGGTTAACGGATTTAGAACTATATTATATAGCATGTATTTTCAAAACAATAACTCTATGGACACATAGTTTTTTATTCTGCTAAATGGAAACACATTATAGGAAACTTCTTGACTCAATCAATCCTTTTGAGACATCCAAATCAATATTTAACTTTAAATAATTCTATGTATTGGTTATTAAAAGACTATTTCATAAACAATCTTAATTTAGTAGTCAAATCTGATACTATTAACATAATAATAAATGCTTTGAGAAGCTTTATTTATAAAGACCCAGCCTATAAAGCATGTTTCTTTTCCTTATTTTTCCTAAACCTCATACTCAAAATAATATTTCCTCTTTAAATGCATCTGTAATCACTACCTTTAATGAAATTAATGATATATTGGTTTCAGTTGTTAAATAAAGAAAATGTTTACTCTGTTCAATACATAATCAAGAAGTTTAACTTAGATGAAGATTTATAGCTACATGTTCAAAACTGTACACAATATGTTGAATGTAGAAATTAAGTTATGTAGCCATCAGTAAAAAAGTTTGTTCCTAACTTTATTGATCTTCAAATGCATCTTGCAAAACAAAAAAACAAATAGAAATAGCATATTATCTAAAATATATAAAACAATAAGAAAAGAAGTGCAATATATTAAAGAAATTCATTGGAATTATTTTAAACAAATACATAATAAATTCCCCAGTAATGAACACAACTGACTATTTCTCTTATCATCCAAACTAACCACATCTTCACTTAAATGCAAATTGTTTTCATGAACATTTTTATACACCACATAAAATAGAAATTATATCTAAAACAAAAAAGTCTTTATTGGAGGCATGAATTAGATACTAAAGCTGACTAGGGACATATATGTTTTGAATGCATTGAAATAAAACCATACTGGAAAATAATTAATGATTTTTACAGGTATTATTTTCTGACACCAAATCCTTGGCCCTTTTTAATACTCGAATACCTGAGTGTGTTACAAGACTGAAGTATCCAATTCTTTCGAGTTTAATGGCAATCGCAAGGAAAGTATTAAAAAGAAATTGGAAAAGTGAGCGTACTCCCTCCTTTAATGATTTCTGGAACATTGCTTCTGAAGTATGCCATCTAGAGATTATTACAATAAAATTGAGATCTACAAGAATCACTTCCTCATGCAATGCTTGGAAAGGACTAAGTGAACTTTTAAACAAACAATAATTGTATTCCTATGAATCACTGAAATTGTATATTGTATATATTATTTATGAGTTAGCAGACATCCTTGTAAATAGTTATTTTATATGTTCCTTATAACAGTTCAACACTTGGTTTATGTTAATTAACACAGTAGAGAAAAAAATCTTTTTAAATTAAATGTTTTTATTTCCTACTTATGTTTTCAAAAAATGTTTTAATAAAATATTTGAGGAGAAAAAAAATGATTGTTATGTAGTTGTTGAACTTCATTGTATTTGTATTGTATTTTTAGCAATGCAGTCCTACTAGGTAGTAATTACTGATTGATCAGTACATTGTGCTAATAATACTAAGATTGTCCTGGCCACTGTTGGGGTGTTTAAATTGTGCAACTTTAATGTGTGACGCAAAGTACCGGGCCAATCACTATTTGTTGCATATATCACTCATGAGTTACTGATGACATTCCGCTACATTTGAACCATGTTTTATCTTACTGACATACAATACTTGCATACAAGGGTAATAATTTCTATATCTTCTTTAAAGGTTCACCACTTAACATGATTAATGTTGCAGCTGCAAGTTGTGTCTTCAGCAATTGACTATGATGCATATTATAACCATTGCATGGATAAGTAAAGCTTGCTAGTTTTGAATGCATCATTGTTACTGTTTGTATGTGCTTAGCCTGTGTGTGTGTGTGTGTGTGTGTGTGTGTGTGTGTGTGTGTGTGTGTGTGTGTGTGTGTGTGTGTGTGTGTGTGTGTGTGTGCTATCTTCTGCCTCTTAGCCAGGACAACAGCATATTGTTCATGCCTGTGTCTGCCAGGGTCATCCATGGCTGATGTTTGATCTGTGTCTGCTGGCTCTGCTGGACCTGCATCTGGTGCTGTGAACTGTGGTCATTGGCCTTGTTATCCTTGTTGCAGATATTTTCTGACAATTATATTATAAAACATGGCACAGACTGTGAGTATTTTGGCTGAAGTGACTGGGTCAAACTGTAGGCCACAAACAGAAGTGTCCACACATTGGAATCCTGATTTGAGCAAGTTAATACATTCCTGGTTTGAGCATGAGCATCATTGTGTCCTTGCTCAGTGCGGTTGTGTGTTTTTCTCAAGGGTGTCATGAGCCAAGGCTCCAGTACACATCCTGCATCCCCCATTAAATGCTCTTGTGGAAAGTAACCCCTAGGAAACCTTACATTACAGGAATCAGATGTGCCTTAAGAGTGAGTCATGAAAACCAGGGTTACCTGTGCAAAATTGTAGATGTTCCCATGGGCATCACAGACCACCTGAAATATGTGAGAGTGATATTCTTTCCTGTTGATGCACCTCTTTTTTGTTTCTATGTGTTTGTAGTCTATGGCCCACAGAACCTTAGGGAGGTGTGGTATAGCATAGAAATTTTACATGGTTGCAGCTCTCAACCCTGGGGTGTGTCAAAACCAGATATGATCCCTTACATATTGTAGAATTATGTTTAGAAATTGCATTAATATTCTGAAGAATGATGCCTGTGACACCAATAATATATAGCTTGTGGGTCTCTTTAAAGTCATGTGGCTAGTATACATAATGCCATAAATACCTTGTTTTCCACTAGGATGGGTTCTCCATGATTTTCACAGGTTCTCAGGTGAGGGTGGCAAAGATTTCATATTTCCTCCTAGTTATCCCTAACCACCCTACAATTTCATTATCAAGAGGTATATGATAAGTCAATCATGGTCTGAAGACTCTTCTCCTTCTAGCCTGAGGTCTAGCATCAGCAACAGTAGCACCTTATGTTACAGCATGTTGCACATACAGGTTAATGATAGCAACATTAGCCCCTGACATTTTCTTCTAAGTGTGTTTGTAGCTATATTCCATAGAGTACTGGAAATGAGGCCAAGAGGGAGCATGCCATGTATACAAGCATTTTATAAATTGCTGAAACTCTCCTCCATGTTGAATTGCTTTTAGTAGCATGTATTGTACCAATTTATGCATCAGTAGCATATTTTGCCACTGACCTGGTTTTGAGGGTGTGCATGGCATGCATAGCTCTTTGATGAATATATATTTGTAGCCTTGTAGCTGAAAGTCATGCACACGTGCCTAGTGCAAAGTATACACATTCATGAATCTGGGCCAATATCTGTCCTAAATATCCTTTTAATCAGCAAACTGTCTCTTTGTTAAATTGACATGGCCTTGAAAATTTTCAGTCTATGTTCCCCAGTGCCCCTCTCATCTTGATTATACTACCAGCATATTTGTTCAACATTTGTCAATAGCCTTTTCTGTCTTTGCTGGGTATAAATGCATTTATGTAAACAATTCCATGAAAATATTTAAAAATTGAAGAATTTGCTGCACACCTTAGAAATTGACAAACCTGTTCAGAAGAATTAAAAACTGGGTAATATTTCCAAAGAATTCAGTAATTTCCATGTTCCTGCATTTGTCAAAATCACATTATCTTCCAATTTCAAAACATTAATCAGTTGCTTAACTGTGGGGTCAGATTAACAAACAACTCTCTTTCCACATATATATTTATTCGCAAAAAAAAATAATGTTTTACATCTTGACTTTCGATTCCTTTATCCCGTTTCACCTTGTAAACTTGCCTTACTATACTCTAAAGATAATATCAAATTCAACCTCTGGTAAAAATCTAGCCTCCAGAACACTATATTTGAAGTCCAAAAATTAAAGGTTTTATCTCATTAGAGAGCATTTTCCCCTTAGCATAATATAACCACACTGAAATACTGTTGAAAAACTCAATATGAAAGCTTATTAATTTGCCAACACCATCTATTTTGTTTCAGGTAATAAATATAATACATTTAACTAAACACGGAATAAATCTAGATGAAGGGCATTTAACTTCTTTAGGTTATTGACACACACACACACACACACACACACACACACACACACACACACACACACACACACACACGCACATGCATGCACACACACACACACACACACACACACACACACACACACACACACACACACACACACACACACACACACACACATACACACACACACACACACACACACACACACACATGCACACACACACACACGACATGCACACACACACACACACACACACACACACACACACACACACACACACACACACACACACACACACACGTGCGCACACTCGCACACTCACACACATATGCCCCTTAATCAAAATATTCTATTTCCTATTTCAGTCTTCCAGACCTCAACCACCAGATGCTCTCATTTACCCTCAGAAAAATCTACTTTGAGGATATACCAACTGAGACCTTTTTAGCTTTAAGAAGTCTTGCCTTTTTTTTCTTCAAATGATCAAGGTAAACCTAGGTCTCTAGAAACTCATCTTTAAATCTGTCTCTGTCTAGGAACAGGAAGCCACCCACTCCCACAATGCATCATGCTTTGCATCTGGCAGCCCTTTTAACCATGCAACAAAATGTTGTACATCAATTAGCCCATAGGAAAGTATCATTGGTTATCTAAAAAAGTAATTCAATATAATCTGAACATGTTTTCTAAAGGTGCTTGATCTGATAATATTGTTAGTCATTACAAATCATATCATGTAAGCATGCTCAGTTGTGACAAATATTTTATGTCTTGTAACCTTGACTTCATCCCACTTAAAATATGTATAGTTTCAATTCTTGAGTTAACCACTGGCACATTAGTTAGACCAGTTATCTTGGTATAAGTGGGTGAAAACAGTTCCAGTCTTGGAGGACCTAAGGCTCTTATCCCCCATTTTATTTGCAATTTAGGCAGTACTGTGTTACAGTCACCCATACATGCATAAAATCCCCTCGGAAATTCCAATAACTCCTTAAAAAAGAAACTTCATATTAAGGTAGCAGGAGGCATATAAATACTAAAGACAACTATAGATTGAGAAAGAAAAAGAAAGTACAATAGAACTAAACACACAACAGGTGAATAAATTAATTAACAGGAAATGTCTAGCCAGCAAGGACTTATAGATGCTCAAATTACAAAGACTAAACTATCCTCCATCGCTTACCCAGAAAAAGACACATCATCCAAGAGACAAAAAATGCAGAACGGTAACAAGAATCCAGCAAACTGGCCTTAAGATCCAAAACTGAGCTATCATACACAAAAGATGACCTGAGATCAGCAATACAACCTCTCCAAAACGATATAAAAAGTTTTTCTGAAAAGCTAAACTCTTTTGGAACAAACCTCGATCAAATAATAACTAGACTGAATTGCACTGAACAGAAAATCAAGGAGAATACAACCAAATTAGAGGATCTGCAGTCAAAAATTAAATTAAATTAAATGATAAACTAATAAATGACCTACAGCAAAAAATAACAGGCTAGGAAGCATGCAGCCATAGAAATAACATAATTGGTGGAGGTGTCCTTGGAAAGTTTGATTACTCACAGTTACCTATAATTCTGAAAGAAATCTTCAAAACTATAACTGAAAATAAAACCCTAACTAAAGAAATAGTTATTGAAAGAGCTCACATGTCACTATGCAAATCACAAGATGAATCCAACCCAAGGCAAATATATATAAAAATATTAAATGCAGCTCATGTCACTGCCATTTTAGCTGCCACCAAACAAAAACGATCAACATCATGGAGAGGCCTCAAGACCTTCCACAAGCTATAAAAATGCAGAGATAGGCTCTTGCTCCCTCCTGCTTGTTCTTAATTAACAAAAAGATATGTTTTCAAATGTGATATCCTGCAAGGTTTTCCTTCCAGCACAATGACAGGAAATTCCAGGCTCAGACAGCGGAAGAAGCAAAGATAGTTTTTACCAAAGCCTTTAACAAATTGCCCAACCAGTGAAGGTTAAAATCAAGTAAACGTCTGTTTATTTAATATCAGATTTTGGCAGTATCTCAGATGACTGCAAGCAATGGCCTGCCAAACTCTCATTCCACCTTACTAGTAATCTGCTCTACAAGTCTCATTTGGGTGCTGACTTAAAGTCTCAGCCAAAAAAAGTCATCCACTCTGATCTATGTGCTACCAAAATAAGTGTATATGGCAGATAATTCCAAACCTTGCACAAGCTTACTATAAATTCCGAAAACCTGAAACATATCCACACCTCACCACATCAACAGTCTCACATCATACCTGGAACTGCATTCGGAAATTCCTACAGCCTCTAATGATCCTCGCAAGTGTGCTACATCTCCCCCATCACGTCAAGTAATAGCCTATATTAATCCAAATAATAAATATTTAAATTTTAATCTATATACTGCTTAAATGGATGGCTTCTTCATGAGTTCCAGTGCCATTTCAAAGTTTTGTTAATCCAGAAAGCTCTCCTAGCACTTCCGCCCAACGACAATGGGTCAAGCTCCTCCCATACCATGAAGGGAACCAAAGCACCACTGGGAGGCGAGGCAGAATAATCGGAAGTCAAATCTCCATAGATTAACTGAAAATAGAAAACCCCTCTTCAAACCAATGACAGGATGACTGAGAAACATTGGTAAACTGTAAGAAAACTTTGTCGCTAAAATATTTTTGGTTTTAAAACAAGCGAAGCCAGTTATTTTAATGTTTAATAATTATATTTGCTTTTGCAGGCTTGTTGATGCAGACAAGCCAGGAAAATTTATAAAGTGTTATTCTTACTTTTCAATAACCGCTCAAATGTTCATGTTCTTGATACTAAGACAGTCTTTTTCACTTTTCATAGTTAACCTTTTTCAACGAATAACTCTACTCTTGCTCAACTAGTCGGTCTTTGTTAGTGCTCTTTTAACTTGGTTATAACTAATATAAGACGATCCTGCTGCATAATAATATCAGAAGAATGGCACATTTGTATTCATGTGTATTTTACCTTGTTCTTAAAACCTAACCTTGTTATTAATTATATATGTGTAATGTGCAGCACTGTTTCTCCTATATGTGAATAGATGCAGTACCTATTTCCTGCAGTTGATCACTTTGACACTAATGCCCCAGCTAAAACCCTTTTCCTAGTTATGTACAAGACAGCATGCCTTAACTACAACCACACATAGAATACATCACTCGAATATAAATATTAATCTCTCCTATACTTGTCCACCTCACACCCTTAGATTGAATAATGCTATATAGTAGAATAAGGCCCCTTCACTAAACCATAACTAATAATAAAGCACATTGCGTGGTTGGTATATTGAATTATGTTAGGCTCCTTTGTACTCAGGCACAACAATGACAAAATCTAAATGCTCCCTAACCTCCAGTTAAGTATCATATAAGGAGCAGTTCTGGGAGTGTGCTGAATAATGTTTGTCAACACTTGGAACATTTGGGTCCATTTTATTTCTGTCTCCCTGCATCCAAATAAATACTCAACACACACAAGTTCCATATCCTTCACTGAAAGCATACCCTCCCACCAACACTGTGTTAATTTAATACAGGGAGATAAGTGGTTAGGCACTAAGTTAGGATGCATGGATGTCACCCGTTTTATTTCAACAAGTCCCTCAATTAACATGACACTTGCAAGATCAACTTAAGCATTATAAAAAAAAAATATTGCATTTTAAAAATCACACAAATCTGAATTCCATACACCTAAATTTTAAAACAAACTGACGACAACTGATTCTTGGAACATTAATGGTCCTCAAGATAAAAAGAAAAAAAAAATGGTCATGCATTTATTTTACCAGGACAAATCTGATATCATCTATCTTCAAGAAACCCACCTAACTAATGACCAATGTGAAAAAGACAGCTCAAGAAACTGGATCAAACAGATTGTATCAGCTGATAATAACCCTGCATCAAAAGGTACTGCCATCTTAATAAAAAAAAATCCTTTCCAGGGGAAATTTTAAACAGTACGTCAGATGTTAATGGCTGATGGAGTTCCTTTACTTGTTCCTACCCACACATCAATAACTATATTATGTTTGTCAATATCTACAGCCCGTGTGCCAACCAACACATATTTATATATGAAGTATACAATCTACTACATTTCCCAAACCACTAGTACATAATTGGAGGAGACTGGAATACCCTTATAGACCCTGTAAATGACACTTCAAACAAAAATGGAAAGCAATCACCCCAGATTATCTCATCTCTACAGGACCATATAAGTAATTTCAACCTAATAGACCCATACCTAGTTTATGATCATGATAGATCAGCTAGCAAGTACACATGTTTCTCTGCATTTCATAAAGTTTGGTCCAGAATTGATTTCTTTCTAATTTCATCTATCTTCACAAATAAAATTTATAATTTTGCTTTAGCAGTGAGGACAATATCGGACCAATCCACGATCTCCCTAAAGATTAACCCAGCAAACCAAAACAGTATCAATAGAGGACCTGCCAACTGGTCACTAAATAATAATCTCTTAAAACGGGCGATGTTTTCTAAATGAAACAAACCTATATCTTGAGCAACTCAAATAGAACTCATCCTCCAGCACTATACCATATGATGTGCAATGGGCAGCTGCCAAAGCAGTTATTAGGGAAATCCTCATCCAAAAAGCATCTTTTTTACAAAAAGCACAAGCAAAAACAAAAAAAGATCTTGAGAACCATCTTAAAGAGATTGAGCTAAAGCTCCAAAACAACTACTTCCTTGCCCTAGAGGAAAAAATGCATGAGACTCAAAAAATACTATATACACTTCATCAACAGAACCAATCATTAGTTGAGTTAAGACTCCTCTATAGATACTCAGAATGGGCTCACGTTCCCTCCAAAGCATTAGCCAAAGTAATCAATATCAAGGAAAGTCCACATAACATATCAGAATTAAACTTCAAAGGTAAGACCCTTTATAATAATTCTGACATAGTCAATTCCTTCATGGAAATATATAAAGATATATATAACCCCCAAAAACAAACTCACCAAGAATCATACAACAATTTTCTAAAAAGTCTAACTTTCACCCATATCATTGACTCAAACTATAACCTGTTAACTAGCTCTCTCACAACTGAAGAAAAAAAAAAAGCTAAAACCCAACAAAGCGTCAGGCCTGGATGGTTTCATAGCTGAATTTTACCAAACTTTCAGCAAGCAACTAGTTAAAATCCATATAAAACTATATAATTATATTATCCTCCATGGGATTACAGACAAATACATTAATAATGCAAAAACAATCCTCTTATTGAAACCACACTGACAAAACTAATCCTCTTAGCTATATACCTATTGCACTCATAAATATGGATATTAAAATCCTAACCTCTATCTTGGCACATCGAATGAAAAAGCCCTGACAGCAATAATCTCCCCTGAACAACTTGAATTCATGAAACAAAGACAGCTCTGTGACAACACTTTCAAACGTGATGCCTTAATAATCTTACTGGCAAAACACAAATATCTGAGATACACTCTCACACTAGATGCCACTAAAGCCTTTGAAAACATTGACCTAAAATTTCTGTATTTGACAATGTCATACTTTAATTTCCCTGAATCCTTTATTGACATCATAAAAATGCTATACAACAATGCCACCACCATTCTCTTTATAAATAAAGCACTATCCCAACCCATTAAAATAACCAATGGAACCAGACAAATTTTCCCCCTTTCGCCCTACCTTATCAATCTATATTTGGAACCTCTCCTACTACTCATTACCCAAGAAACCTATCACCACATTCCAAAAATTTACAACACAGAAATAAAATATTCAGTCTTTGCAGGCGATTTAAACAGTTACTTTGAATTACCAAACACTGACTTACATAAAATCCTTAAATCAATAAACCATTTCTCATACACAGCAAACTACAAAACGAACCCCTCAAAATCATGTATCTTTCCAATAAATCTCTATAAACACTTAGAATCCTATTTCCCCTTGATTGATATACCAGTCAAATATACAATTAAGTACCTGGGTATCAATTTTACATATATTCATCATGGTCTGATGAAAGCCTATCTACTAAAGACTTGGGAACAAATCAAACAAGATCTAACCAGATGGAAGAATATCAACCTATCTCCACTATCAAAAATAGCCATCATAAAAATGAATATTTTATCTAAGATATTATTCCACCTAAACTCTATAAACTTAAACATACCTAAAAGCCTCTTTAGCAAAATGGAAACTACCCTCTCTAAATTTATTTGGTTCCCAAACTCAACCAGAATATGCTATAAAAAGCTAATAATTCCAAAGGAGAAATGTGGTCTAGGACTCCCTGACTTCAACCTTTACTATAACATAATAAATGCAAGCCGCCTGATCTAGATCTCCAGCTATGATTCAACCTCCCACACATGGACCCCAACCTGGGTAAAAATCTGGCATAATTATCTATCATCACTTAACGTAAATCCCATTTCCATTCCCTACATAAAACCAGACAATAACCTTATTGCCAAAATTCATCCCACAATAAAAACAAAATAAATCTTTTTTCAGTCATTGAGTGCATCTCCTAACTTGCAAAATACTCTGTAATTTCTTCAACTATTACATCTCAACCCAAACTTGAAAATTAATAGTAAAATGCTGGATTTAAACAAATTCTCCCAAATCAAAAATGCCATGGTCTGGCAGATTTACCACCCTGTAAACTTAAGCATTACTGCACTGAGAACCCAACTCAGTGAGTCATGTAACTCCGATCCCTTACTTAGACAACTCAAATCACTAATAACACTTAAATATTCAAACATCAAAATCGATGAACAGGAGATAAAGACAACTCAAACAATCATTAAAACCTTATCTCTAAGAACAAATATGATCTCCCGAGCCTATAAGCTTATATCAGGTATCATTTCCAATCATCACTCCATTCTAGGTATTAAGATGAATTAAATGATAACATTTCAACTGAATCCAGATATGATGCAATATGTAACACTTTAAACTTAACTCCTTTTAAGAACCTAATCTACACACAGCTTATGATTAATAATAATTCTTGTCATACTCCAGCTGTCCTTACGAAATTTGGATACAATGAAGTTCTATCCTGTCCTTTTTGCTTCTTCATCAATGCTGACACATTCCATATCTTCTGGACCTGTAGAAACATTTATAAATGCTGGTGCTCCATCAGGGCTCAACTCGAAAAGATAGGCTACGAAGAAAACACTTTTTCTTGGGAAACTACAATCCTCAACATAACTCCTAAATCATTGACAGAGCTACATAAACATATCCTAACTACAGTATGTGGCCTGCTTAAATACTTTATTGCAAAACATTGGTTGAACCCATCCTTAATTGCCTTGGATAATTTTAAAGCTATGGCAATAAAATATATCTCCTCAAATAAATTCTGTATGAAAAATAAAAGAAGAAGAACTTACTTCCAGAATTACTGGTGCAATCTGTTTGACGTCATTTCACAATAGCACAGCCCACATGACCCTTACACTAAAATTACACTTCATGAAGACATTCACGAAAACAGTATACATCCACAAACAGAACATACCGTCCTTAATCTAACTAACAACTATGAGTATGAAGACTTTCCATAAATTCCTCACTTCTGATGGCATTCATGCTGTAAATTTTGTAAATATTGTAAATAATGTATATATTCACCCCACTACATTTAAATGTTTTACACTTGAAATTTCAACACCACAACTAATAGCAGCTATATTCTATTCTTAACATATTTCCCAACTATAAGGGTTTTACTTATATTTTTTTGTTAATATTTCAGTACATTGCTGTGTTCACGATTGTACCATTCTATTGCTGATTCATTGTAGCAATGTTCTATGTTGTGTTTTGTTATTTTGTTTTTGTTCCTGCTTAATCTGCTCAAAAACAATAAAAATCAAATTTGAAAAAATAAATTAAAAAAAAAGGGGCATGCTAACAAAGGATGTGAGAGAGACACAATGCAGCAAAGTACCAAAGGGGAATAAATGTGATATTATTGTTAATAACATCCTGTGCTGAAATAACAGCGAGGACAATAGATACATTAGGAGCTAGCTGCATAAACTGCAGTTGTGACCTATATGTACATGGAATGTATGTGTGATAATCGATAGCACTGCTGTATTCTCCACTTCGTCATGCAGAAACATAAAAAAATTAACCCTACAGCTGTAGATATAGTCAACTTGCTGGCAGACAGGTTCAGTGAAAACTTCACTCCTCTCCCCCCCATCAGTAAAACAGAACATCCCCAGTACCTGCCCCCCTCCCCTTATCTCTAGGGAGCAAGTTATTACTGCCCTCAAAAAGACACAAAGTGCAGTCTCCATCCAACCCGATAACATCCCAGGCTACATCCTACATGAACTCAGGCAGGAACTTGCAGCACCATTAGGCACCCTATTCAACCAAAACCAGAGTTCCAGCTTCATCCCAGCCGAGTGGAGGACAGCTACTGTCATCCCTTTGCACAAAATTGGAGCATCCACTGATCTGTGAAACTACAGACCCGTCAGCCTAACTAGCCTGATCTGCAAGGCCATGGAGTGGATTATCATGCACCTCTTTAACAAGGACATTGGCAACCTCCAGACACTTGATCCCACACAGTTTGGTTTTGTCAAGGGGAGGTCATGCCTGTTAAGTTTGGTTGACTTCTTTGAGACAGTCAGCAAGATCATAGACAAGGGGAAAATGGTGCACACCACCTAGCTTGACCTGGCCAATACCTTCAATACTATTCCCCACTCAGGTATAATAGATAAACTCTCTCTACTAGGCATCAATCCATATGTTACCAGATGGGTAGCAAATTGGATCACTGATAGAACCCACCTAGTCAAAATAGGGGAAGCCACCTCAAGTAGTAGACCCGTAACAAGCAGTGTACCCCAGAGATCAGTCTTGGGGCCTCTGCTGTTTGGGATATAATTCTCAGAGGTGCAGGACAAATCTAGAGGGCTATAGCTGACCATGTTTGTAGATGACTGCAAGCTGGGTGCTGTCATCAATTCACCTAGTGATGTGGTCATCGTCCAAGTGGGTCTCACCAAACAAACGACTGGTGCCAGAAACATGGCCTCAAATTGAATGCCAAGAAATGCATCATCATCCCTTTTGGGGAGAAGGACATCCCCACAAATTATCACATTAATAATAAGGCACTAAGCACTCAATCAGTCATGAGGGACTAGAGAACCCAGGTTGCTAGCAAACTGACTTTTGACCACCATATTGTCTCCGTTGTAAGGAAGGCTTTCTACATGGCCCACCTCATTAGTAAGGGTATCTCATCCAGGGACAAGGTGGTCATAACATCCATGTATTCTTCCCTTATAAGACTGATTATTGAATGCAATACCACTTTCAGGCATGTACCTAACAAAGCACATGCAGCAGCTGGAGAGACTACAGAGATTTTTCACTTGGAGAATCCAGGGCCTCAAACATCTACCCTACAGAAAAAGGCTAAAAGTCCTGTCCCTCTACTCAGTCTCCTACAGACTCCTCAGAGGTGACCTCTTTCTGGTATACCAAGCAATCTCACTGATGGGACTGCTGCATATCCACAAGTCAAGATTCACTCAAGTAACCCACACGAGAGACCTCAACCTGGTCTGTGACATCAATAGGACTTGTTGTTGGGACAGATTTATGTCCCAGAGACTCTCCCTTTTGCGGAAAAGACTATCTCTCTACATAAAGCAGAGTACCTCATAAAACCTTTTTAAGTGCAACCTGGATAACTGGATGGGGAACAGAAAATACACCCCTGGGATTCCACCTATGTCCCTGCTGGAAAGTGGCATAGGATGCTGACTTGTTGGAACACGGGCAACATTTTTGGCTAGGCTTGTAAGGGCCTCAGGGCCAATAGCCTAGTAACTTCCTATGATCTTGTGTCATGCATGATTCTGCCATTTATCATTTGGCAACCACAGAATGGGCTTATTAGACTGGCATGTGTTGTATATACATGTAAACTCTAAAAAGTAATATCAAAACTCTCAAAATATGCAAGTAACAAATGACAACATAGATCTGATGACATTCTATTATTTCAAAGTTTCTGTTTGTAAACGGAGCCCATCTACTATATGACTACACTGGGCTTGCTCACACAATATTATGGTGAACACTGCCATAACAGCATGTAAGCAAGGCAAACGCACAAGAAAGTCACCTAGCATAGGCCCAGTCACACTTTATGATAATCCTGCATCATACCATTCAGTAAGAAGTGTTATATAAGCCTCATGTCATATACATTTCTACAGTGTGAACAAAAATATTAAATTATTACATAAATGTTTGGATGAAGACATGCAATGCAGAGCATTATTGTTTGTAAATTCAATCCTGGCCTGTGAGCAATCAATGACATACTCATCACTTGCTTCTTGTTACACTCAAACATATGCCAGGACTGATATCATAAGGCTGTGTATAAATTTTGACACCACAGACGTAGGCCTAGTGTTTGTGTCTTGAACAACCTTAAAGGGCTTAAAGTACTCACCTATTGTAATGGGTGTAGACCCCCTAGCTTGGAGGGTATGCTTTAAAAATGTGGCCCTCTGACTGGGCCATAAATACTTTCTATGCCTAAGCCACTCCTGTTGACAGAGTTATTTGACAGACAGACGTTACCAGATTCAAACCCCTGCCTATTATACTACACACTCTATAGAGCTGTGCACTGACTGTGTCTGCCACAGGACCTAGCAATGGAGCTTGTCACAAATAATAAAAATTAATGTGTGGAGTAAGGAATGACATTTGATGATTATTTGTATGATTTTAATTTGCTAGAAGGATGATAAAGAGGTAACTATCTTAATGTTCCCACAACTATGAGCAGTACAATATCAATGTATTTTTTGTCCAAGGAAGCTGTTTCCATTGTTTTGTACACACACTGTCCTAGAACTGAACCGCACTCTATCAGTAGATATGCTATACTAGTCATTTCTCAATGCATGTGCTACAGGAGCACTCATACCACCATATTCGCAGAACAACTGTTTCACTGCTAGGAAATTACAAAATTAGTTAATATTTCTGTGTTCAAAGTTAAAATTAATAGTAATAACTTAATTCAGTATGTTTGTGTAATGTCAGTGCAATCATATAATATTGCCATCTGCTGGAATTGGACAGCAAGATAAGCAAGTCCACTAACAACATGGGTATGAATCATATGTACCACAGTGGAAGTCTTAACATGACCCCGAGACTCTAAATATGTGAAGTCATCAGAGCATATGATTGTCTTGTAAACAATTTGCATGAAGGAAAGAGGATGGAAAAAGGTCCTCTGACTGTAATTATGCACATTATAACAGCTGTAGATACCATTCATGTATAACAACATAAGGACACACTATGCTTGCAGTCAGGCAATGTGGGTTTTGAACACCTAACTATGCGAGGACAGAAGATACATGACATTGTTTAGAATGAACATGCCACTGTGCAAGTATTGCTAAAATTGTGAGGTATTTTGGTCTTTAAAGCCATGACATCATGTTACTGCTGCAAGAGATATGCGTACCTGTAATTTCTTTAAAGGACTGCTGCTATATGTCTCTTTCCCACACAACATTGCCTGGTGCTAGGTATACCTAAACATACAATGAGTAATGCAGTTGTCACTGAGATGGGAGAATGGCATTCTTGAAAGATGCATGGATAATCAAGGATTCAAATGCATGCCTTACTAACACAACAGCATACAGAGCATTGTCTTATTTCCTCATGCCACAGGAAAAGCCTTAGGAGTTATGCTAGGAATGGTCAAATTTCACCAAATGGTATCATCATTATCAAATAAATAATTTCTCTGTAAAAAATGAGCAGAAATTCATGTACTAGGAATTGCTAGCTCTACATGTACACAGCAGATAGCTGTGTGACAACATTGTTACCTACATGTACATTCACGGTCATACAGACACAAATGAGTCTAAGGAATAGTGGCAAGATGTGAACTTACTACCTAATATCACAAGGTACAGAATAATGCCTGCATCATATGCACCACACATGTTTTACAGTTGTGACATTCCACATTTGAAAGGATGACATCACCATTGTTTAACAGGGTGATGATCTTCTAAAAGGTAAAGAAGGTGGCTGAAAAGCACAGTAAAAACACACAGCTACATATCCTTTATGCATTATAGGTCTTCTCTACAAAGCATAACAGGCCAGCACACACATTCACAACACTTAATCATTGCAGGATTTAAACCACCTACCTATTTAAGTTATGCAGTCTAGACAGCACAGCATCAACAGCCAGCTCCACGGGATAAGACATACTACAACTGTGATGTAGTTAATTTCTGAAAACACAATGAAATAACTGTGTTTTCAAAACTGGGTATTGCCTGGGAATAACAGAAATGTATAGGGTAGCTCTCTGCTAGTGAAAATACATCTTCTAAGTGGAAGTTTACGTAGC
Source organism: Protopterus annectens (assembly GCF_019279795.1). Lineage (NCBI taxonomy): Eukaryota > Metazoa > Chordata > Ceratodontiformes > Protopteridae > Protopterus > Protopterus annectens. Next base: position 43,900,631 of record NC_056740.1, on the reverse strand, counting down.
AGCTGTTGTCACAGAACAATCTGAACATGACAGTATACACATTAACACTATTTAAGCAATGTTGGATTTGAACCCTCTGCCTACCTAGTTGCTCAGCCTAGAGATCACAGTATTAACCAGAGGTGCCACATTAGAAGTCTAACTTTTGTAGTGAGAGAGTGCAGTTATGAAAGAATAATCTCATCAGTGTGTTGCAGAAAAGACGTTTGTGGTAAAAGTGGAATAAAGGGATGGGAGAGTCCTCTCCCAGTTCAAATTCTAACCTTGAGTGGAAGTAGATAGAGTACATCTGCTGAGGAAGCCATATGTGCCTGACATTTGAGCCATACACACACAAGTTCACCATTGGTAAATCTGAGTCTCCTCCCTATCTAGTTATACGATTTACAGAACACAGTAGTAACTGCAAGCATCATAGGAAGAGTCTGACTTTTATAGTGAGAGAGTGACTGTACTTTAGAGAGGATGACTTCATCAATGTGTTGTAGAAAAGATGTTTCTGTTAAAAGTTGGATAAATTGCATAGGGAGCTATGTGCAAAGTTAATGCTTTCTCCTGAATGGAAGTAGGCACATCACATTTGTTTTGAAGCTTTATGTACCTGCTATCACAATAATGCACACAGGAGCTCATCATTGTCAGATTTGAACCACCTGTCTAACTACCTGCACAGTCTAAAGTACACTGTACGAATCACAAGAGCCACAGGGGAAGTCTCCCTCTTAAGGGGAGAGAGTGCATTTTTGACAGGATGACCTCATCTGTGTGTTGCAGAGAAGATGGTGTTAAAAGTGGGATGAAATGCATTGGAAACTGTAGTTTTCTCCTGAGTGGATATGGACACAGCACTTCTGCTGCTGAAGACACTAGAAACACACACACACACACACACACACACACACACACACACACACACACACACACACACACACACACACACACACATACAAGTTCACCACCACCAAAGTCAAACCACCTGCCTAACCAGTTACAGAATCTAGAGAGGACAATAGTAATAACAAGCATCACAGGAGAAGTCTGACTTTAAACATGTGAAAATGCACATGTTTAAGTATCAGAACTTCACTGTTTGGAACATCAGCTACTGTGCACCACAGGTTTTAGGGAAAATGCATGTGCATTGTCACACCAGTGTAACAACATTGTCCTTATCCCATACAATTACATACTTCTCTGTTAACATCTGTATACTGTAATTCATGTGCATTCATTACTGTGAGTAATGTGTACCAATTTTACAGTATGGGATGTCAATGGAAATCACAATTGTAAAACAATGAATTGTCAAGCAAGCAAACATTAATGACAGTTCATGCCAGTATGACTGCATGCAAACAGAAATAATTTATTGTGTCACTGTCAGCTTTCTTCGTTCATGCTTGCACAATGTGCATTGACAATACAAACAGATACTTTCTAAATATGAGAGTGGACTTCTGAATAACGGTGATGAGTTATGTGTAAAATAGTTACACACCATTGTGCCAAAGTTGCAAGTGCAGCAGTTGAAGTGCAGACTTTCATTAACAGACTGATTTAGTTGAGTCAATATCAGTCTGAAACTCTGACACATTGTTTTCAAAATTACATTAACACATACAGAAGATGAACAACCTACTCACATATTGTTGGTATAATGTTTTTATACTCTCTTCCTGAAGTACAGAGCTAGTAAGCTGATTTGTGCAGTTGATGGGAAAGTATCACGTGTAATCATGTCTTGAGATTTTGAACTTAGAATGGGAATTAGCAGTATTGTATGGTGCTCTGTGTCAACTTTCACACAAATAAGCAGAATGTACATACAACCATATCTGAGTCAGATGGAATATAGAAAAGATATTTGTTATGTTCGTGTTTCAGATGTCATGATTTACACATTTGTCATGACAGATGCAGTACTTCAATCCTCATATATATGATACAGGTTAGTTATGAAACACATGAGAGAAAAAGCATGCTATTGCTGGTGAAAACATGGTTTATGGAAACAGTTTTATAGGTTCATAGGTAAATACTAAACTATCTGTCCTTGTGGGCTATTTTAAGTCTAGCCAGATTCCCTTTCAAAGATGAAAAATCAAGCCCTGTACCTTGTGTCTGTAAGGTAACACCTTGACCATTATGCTAACCCCTTAATGAAGAATGACCAACCCTAGTAGGGCTTGAATCCACAATCCCTAGCTCTGGGGGCTGATGCTTTATTTATTAGGCCACTGGGCCCTTCGTCAAGGAAGCTTATTTAATGACACAGAAGGAATGGGAAGAAGTGGACATTTGGTGACAGAAATACACATACAGACATACTAACAGATTAGATGATGGTTCATTTCTGCACATATATGCATTGTGTTACTGCTTGGTTTGCCATCATAATTATTCAGGCAAGGTTTGTACAAGACAATGTTCCCAACTGGGAACAAGCAGAGTAATACAGCATGTAGGATTATGGTGTGTTAATAAAATGTATAGCTAACACTTACATGAGAAAGAATCATGCAAAACATTAAAAACACAGAATTCTAAAAGAAATGTACAGATCTGAGTATTATTTAAGCACACAGCATAGGAACTTCTACTTCACAAAGTTCAAATTGACAACAGATCGAAACAAAGGAGAATGTATGTTTTATTCTTTATTGCACTTATGACAGTTATAAAATCCCATGATGTGTGCATTACATCCAGTAGCATATTAAATATAAAACAATAAAAGTGATGATACAATGATACAGAAGTTGGAACAGATAATGATATGGAGGCAGAGATATAGATAAAGAATATTTTATTTTTCTGGGGCATTTTATAACTTCTTTGGAGAGTGTTACTGTTACTTTTTTCATGATAAGTAAACTGTCATGCTATGGACAATCAATTGTTCAGACAGGAAGTAAGCAGGGGTCGGAAAGTATAACCATGACGTAGACATAATCAGCCTTAATTTTAGTGGTTTGAATGGACAGTCACAAAACAGTGAAGTAACAGATAATGTAGGCATCAGGTTTCATCACAATAATGACAATTTTAAGATTACATAAGGTGTACATTGCAACCAGCAACATAATAAATGATCCA